>NC_080172.1:96138313-96438313 GCF_950295315.1 Erinaceus europaeus
GACTATAATCAGAGGAAAGGGAAAGGAGTTTCTTGCTATGTAAAACTATTGATAGAAGTACAAGAATCACAGTGGACTTGGATTGGTAAGTTATTTTGAAGGCAAAATGAATAAAATATGAAAAAATGGTAAAAAAAATTAAATAGTATTTAATGACCAGTAAAATATCTTATTTTTGTGTGTTTTCAAAGTTTAAGAACTCTTGGAAATACCTTTTTATCATATATTTTCACTACTTACTCTAAATTATAGATTAAAACATGGTCCTCATACATATCAGAATGACTTGGAATTCTAAAATAGCAGTTGGGATTTAATGTGATCTGAACAAATGTATTAGGTTGTTGGCAAAGCCATGATCTTATTTTTTTATGCAAAAAGGTGTCATGACTTTTCTGATAACCCAGTAATATGGAGGACAGTAGAGTAAAGCTGGGTGCTCTGAGAATATTGTGATTATGGAAGGCATCCTTTTTATTTCACTATTGTGGTGGGGGTGGAGCTGGGGTGGGAGTATACAGAAAGGAATGGCTGAATTGAATGTCTGTGAGTTTTGTTTCTTTTATTTATTTATTTATTATTTATTTACTGTATAGAGACAACAGGAGTTGAGAGGGAATGGAGTGATAGAGACAGAGAGAGACTTTCAGCCCTGTTTTACTCACAAAGCTTTCCCCCTGCAGGTGGAGAGCAGGGGCTTGAAACCTGGTCCTTAGGCATTGTAACATGTGAGCTCAACCAGGTGTGTGGCCACCCCTGCCCCTGAGTTTTGTTTCTCAAAGGTCAGAATATTTCACTCTTGCAGGATGTATGCCTTAATGCCAAGGTCAGACAGTTGTAGTCTTCTTCTGTAGAATCTCTCTTTATATATCTTTCTCTCTCTCTCTCTCTCTCTCTCTCTCTCTCTCTCTCTCTGTGTGTGTGTGTGTGTGTGTGTGTGTGTGATGGGAAGAGTGACTTGATACAACTTCTTTAAATTTCATTCGTATCATCTATCAATACTACTAACCACTACTAGTAGTCTTTAGAAAATCGAGTTGGTGTCCATTAGCCTGTATGATAGTTTTCCATCCTTTCACTTTAAGTCTGTGTTTGTCTTGTTGGGTCAGGTGGGGTTCTTGCAAGCAGCATATGATTGGGCTGTGTTTTCCGTTCCATCTTCCCCACTATGTGTCTTTTATTGGGTGAATTTAAGCCATTGACATCTATTAATATTATGGATTTAATGTACTGCAGTGGCATTGCTCAACAATTTTTTATTTGCTTTGATATATTGCAAGTATTTTGGCAATGTTAATGTTTATAGGAGGTCTCTTAGAACCTCTTTCAGGGCAGGCTTGGTGATAGTTATCTCTATCTGTTGCTTGTCTGGGAAGGTTTTTATCACACCATCTAGCCTGAATGAAAGTCTAGCAGGATATACTATCCTTGGTTGAAACTGTTTTTCATTGAAAGCTTGATATATATCTTGCCATTCTCTTCTGATTTTTAGAGATTGAGTGGAAAAGTCTGCAGATAGTCTTATGAGTTGAGACTGTTGCAGAGATTTTCTTTTTTTGTATTTTATAACCTTCTGTAGGAATACCAGTGACATTCAAATCTTGCATAATAGTAGTACCTCACCTCATAGGGTTCTTATGCAGATATATAGACACGTGGGACAATGAGAGTGGTGACTCAGTAAATGTTAGCACCCCAACAACTTCCCCACCATTTTTGTTATTCCTATCATCTTTGATTTTTGGACTGTGGGGCCTTTAAGGTTTATTTTTGCCATATTCTTATACAGTGCTCAGTACAGAATTGAGAGGCCCAGGTGGTAGTGCACCTGATTGAGCACACATAGCACAGAATCAGCAGTCACTAAATGTGAGTTGAGTGAATAGTCATCTTAGATCTTAATTGTTTTAAGTGCATATACAATAATTTTAAGTATATCATACTTGTATTTATATATATTCTACATGGTATTCTACTCCATGCCTTCCGAAGACTATCACCTATTAATACTGTGCAGAAAGACTGCTTTAAAAATGAATGACTAAGAAAGTTATGGTATGAATATGTAATGTAATTGAGTTCTGTGAGGCTGTTAAAAATGGTGAAATCATCATCTCTTTTGCCATATTTTAGACAGACTTCAAAGATATCATATTGAGGGGGATAAGCCAGAAAAAGAAATACCAATACCAAATGATCTCACTCATAAGTGAAAATTAAGAAGCAAGGGCAGTAAGGAAAAACTTGAACTGAGTGTCGTGTATTGCAAAAAACAAAGTGAAGGACTCAGAGGAAGGAGGGAAAAGAGGTGGGATAGATGGGTGCTGAGGTCTTGCAGACACGTATCATGGGAGGTGATAGATTGCACCTGTGTGTTAACAGCTATACTGTAAGCCATTCCCTAACCCCCATAATAAAGAGAAAAAAAACTGGGTCCCTTATACACTCAGTAGTCCATGTCTTCTTTCTTGCTTTCCAAACTGGACAAGCCACAGTACCTTTATGTCCACCTCCCTGCCTACTCACCTTTCTCCAGAGAGCAGGCCATCCCCCTACACATGCCCTATAGAAGATTAGTCTTCTTTTGCAGACATCTATCACAGACAGACGAGGAATTGTACCCATTTGCCAATAACTGTACTATAATCCACTAACCCCTATTAAAGTAAATGAAAAAAAAAGAAAGAGAGTAAGAAAAAAAAAAAAAGAAAGAAAGAAAGAAAGAAAGGAGGAAGAGATTAGTCTTAGGGTCCAAAGAAAGGTGGAAATTTATAACAGTCATAAAGAGGAGATATCTGAGCCTCTTTTCAAAAGAACATCTTTTTTGGTCCCATATGGCATCAGAAAAACTGTGTATTTATTAATGGGACCCTTGTTGCTAATTCCATGTTACCAAGGAGGAGGGAATCTATAGTGGAATTGAGAAATAATGAAAGAGCATGTTTATTTTCTCCCAAGGAAACCAAAAGCATTTTCACAGCTATATTATCCAATGCTGCAGATTTTATGCTTCAAAGATTGAGAATGAATACCTGGCAGTATGTACTAAATCTGTGTGTGGTGAGTAACAGATTAAGCACTAGAGACCTTAAAGGAGATTAGACCTTGGATCCCCAAATAGTGACTGTCAATATTCTTTTCTGTCTTGGAATTGAATGGGGTAGCCTCTATGTTTCTCACCATAGCCAGCACATCATATTCTTCCAATTTGGTTCTTACTTTACTTCTCTCTACACAACATCATTCACATTCATTCAAATAGTATTTCTTGAGTTCCTTTTATGTTATGACTTGACTAGCCATTGGGAAGGTGTAACAAAATGTAAGACATGGTCTTTGGAACCTTGACACTTATATTTCAAGAAACAGAAAAATGAGACTATACAATAATCTCATAAGACCTGACATACTGAGGTCCCATGAAGCAACAGCAAAAGAATCCTTTGAACTGAAGGTAGTGACATAGAAAATAATATCTTCTTTTATGATGAGATATATCTCTTGCCTCATAAGTTAACATTTTGAGACAACTGAAGACTGGTGGCTTTTCACTCTCCTATAGGCTGTGGGAGGCAGCAAGGAGGGTATATCACTGAGTTATTTCTGGATTTGAATCCTGACCCTGTCATTTTCCAGTTTCAGAACTTTAGGCAAACAACTTCATATTTCTGAGCAAAATGACGTGTACCTGTACCACTGAGAGATGTGTAGGGAGCAGTAGCAATGCTGACATCTTGAAGGTACTTTAATGTTGTTTAAAGTAATCACATAATAGTAAAGGTATTTTTATTCAACTATTGAACTCAGACTTAAATGGTTCCTTTTAGCAAAAATAATTCCACTCACCTTGCTTATGTTAGCCTGTCATTCTTTAGATGAGAAACAGTACTTGTCAGTTTCCTAAATTAGCAACATTAGACAATATATTATGGATTGGTGTTTGCTTCCTTTGAGGTAGCAATCTGCCGTTTTAGTTTTTATTCTGTTGATGTTCCCTATGAATCCCGTGGCAGGTCTTCAATACACTCTGTCTCCCGTTTTAGGTTCTTTTCGACCACCATGTGTCAGGACTTCAGTGCCCTTCCATCCAATCCCCTCCCTTCCTTACCCAAAGTTGTTTGCTTTGGTGCAATGCACCACACCCAGTCCAAGTTTTACTTTGTCATATAGCTTTAAGAAGGACACATTCACACCATAACAAATGTCATACAGATTTACCCATGATTATGTCATGCCTGGTTAAATAGCAAAAGCTCATGATTATAATAAGGCATGTAGCTGCAGGATTAGTCTATGAAAGGATTAGAATCTAGTAGGTCATAACCTACTAGAAACAGAATGAAAACACAGATCAGGCACCTCTGCCTTCCAGACTCAACCTCTTACACTGGAATTGCTACCCTGGATGAAATCCAAGGGCTTTTCACTCTAACTTCCGAAGGGAACACTTAGGGAACTGTTAATGTCAAACCATTAAATCTGACCTCAAAAGACTGGGAGTGAGTCTAAGTATGAGTCAATCGTGCAGCGGTCAGGAAAGATAGGGTATACCACAAAACTGCACTTATCTCTCCACCCTTTGTCCTGGGATTTAAGTCCCTATCTTGCATAAGAAGATTCTCTTTCTCTAATGATGCTTCTAAAGTAATTGTTACTTTACTGTTCTTTTTCTGAAATATATACGTATATATTTTTTAAATACACACACACACACACACACACACACACACACACACACACACGCATCACCTCCAGGGTTATCTGGGGCTCTATACCTACATTATGAATCTACTCCTCCTGGAGGCCATTTTTCCTATTTTGTTGCCCTTGTTGTTGTTATTGCTTTTGTTGTTGGATAAGACAGACAGAAATAGAAAGAAGAGGGGAAGACAGAGAGGGAAAGAGAAAAATAGATACCTGCAGACCTGCTTCACTGCATGTGAGGTAACCCCCCCCACCCCCCCGTAGATGGGGAGCCAGGGGCTTGTACTGGGATCCTTAAGCCAGTCCTTGTGCTTCATGCCATGTGCACTTAAACCACTGAGCTACCTCCTGGCCCCTACTATTATTTTTCATTTTTTTAAAGATAGAGATAGAGAAGCTGGGGTGGGGTGGGAGGAGAGGGGAAGACAAAACACCACCAAAGCTTCCTTTAATGTAATGGAAAGCAGGGTCAAACCTAGGTCAAACACACAGCAAAACAGCTCACTTTCCAAGTGAGCTGTTTTGCCAGTCCATTGATTTACTTTTTAAGTTACGTCTACTGCCGTTTCCCAATCACACTTTACTTGGGGTAATATACATCGAAAACACTTTTTTACATTGAATATGCTATTTCACTTGGTTTACCTGTATGAAATAGGCTTTTTTTTCCCCACAATTTTCTTTTTTTTTTTATTTTATTTATTTTTTTTTTGTTATTTTTTACATTTATTTTATTTATTTCCTTTTGTTGCCCTTGTTGTTTTATTGTTGTAGTTATTATTGTTGTTGTCATTGTTGTTGGATAGGACAGAGAGAAATGGAGAGAGGAGGGGAAGACAGAGAGGAGGAGAGAAAGATAGACACCTGCAGACCTCCTTCACCGCCTGTGAAGCAACTCCCCTGCAGGTGGGGAGCCGGGGTTCGAACCGGGATCCTTATGCCGGTCCTTGTGCTTTGCGCCACGTGCGCTTAACCCGCTGCGCTACAGCCCGACTCCCTCCCCACAATTTTCTAAAGTCCATTCATGCTGATAAGAATTTTGTGGGGGGGGGGAGCTGGGTGGTAGCGCACCTGGTTGAGTGCACATATTACAATGTGCAAGGACCCAGGTTCAAGCCCCTGGTCCCCACCTTCAGGGAGAAAGCTTTGTGAGTGGTGAAGCAGTGTTGCAGGTGTCTCTCTGTCTCTCTCTCCCTCTGTATCTCCCCTTTCCATTCAATCTCTGGCTGTCTCTATCACATATATAAAGATAATAAAAAAGTTAAAAAAATGTTAAAAAATAATTTTATGGGCTATCTTCTCTCTTTGGCAGTTTCCTTTAATTTTTTTTTTTTGTGTGTGCCAGTTTCAGATTTCTTTGGTCTCCAGAAATTTTGCTTGCTTCATGTTTAGAGATGAATTTATCTTTTGTGTTTCTCAAATCTTTTGTGTTCAGTGGTTCATTGCTTACGTTCTAGTGCTTTCTTAGGTCTTTTGTTATTTGATTCTGCCATTTTCAAAGATCTCTTAGAATCTGCCAATCTGCTGCTTCGATATTCACTTGGCAAATTGCTGAGCTGCATTGTCTTGAGAGGAGGTTCGTGATGCTGTAGCCTTATAATGGCTGTTTTTCACTCCAAGACCATTGCACTTGGAGTGCTTCTTGAAGCCACTGGGCACATACTGTTACAAAAGCGTGAATGTTTACCATCATGAGCACAGTGACTCTTGAGTTCTCACAAATTCTGTCTTTTCTCTCAGAACATCTCATATGGTTGTGCAGATTGCATCCTGCTCAAGCATGCTGGAACAAGGGGCCAAATGGCCAAGTGGGGGCTGACTGCCAGCCTGTGCTTCCCTTGCCAAGCTTTGCACCTGGTACAGCCTGTGCCCCCACGGAAGAACCTTTTCTTCATTCATGCAGAGGGGCCATGTGGGCTAGCAATCAGTCTAGGAAAAGGCAGAAGAATATCAGTGTATTCACATAGAAATCTTAAAGTCCCTCCAAATAAAAGAAGTTGTTAGAAGTCCAAATGTGTTGTTTAAAAACTGTCAAAGTAACCCTTTGCATCTGCAATATTTTCCATGCCTAGGATGATTTATTATGTTCCCTCGTTACTCTTTACTAGTAGGGAAATTAACAATCAAAAGTACAGCTCTCATTTCAGCCAGTGTGGTCCCTAGATCACCCTGGTCTGCCAAATCTCACTCTCATAAGAGAATGCTTTCTACAAGTTACAGTTAAGCAGCCAGCTTTGTTAAAATAACCATGTCCCCGGAGCTCCAGCTAGTCAGTCTCCATTTTCCATCACAGTCAGTCAATGCCCAATGTATTTTCACCTGCCACCTGGACTAAATTTTCTAGAAGTCAACAATGTAGTGGCATGACAACCTTCTCTGCCATTCTATAGTTGTAACAAGAGCAGTAGGTACCTTAGGTTTTATTTTCCTTTTCATGTGATCTATAAATATCCTTTCTCTGGCTAGTATGCCAAGGGGATAGTATACTTCCACTTAGCAAACATTTCCTGATGCTGCCCTTTCTTCAGAGGTCTGTGACTTGGCTCTTATCACTATTGAACCAAATTTGTTATCTGGTTTCCTGGGCACCTTCTCTGTCATAATCTCTGGCTTTCTGTGTTCATCTTTGTATTGGCCCACGCCAAGCTTCTTTAATGAAATACTCTGGACTATGTGGCTTAAATACTGATATTTATTTCTCACCATTCTGGAGACAGTAAGTTAATGATCAAGATACTAGCAGAGTTGGTTTCTGGTGAGGCTTCTCTCATATATAGCCACTTTCTTCCTTGTGTCTTTGTTTGTTTTTTTTTTTATCTCTCTCTTTTTTTTTTTTTATTTTATTAGTGACCGAGTGTTGATTTACAAAATTATGAGACAACAGGGGTATAATTCCACACCATTCTTACCACCAGAGTTCTGTGTCCCATTCCTTGCACTGGAAATTGGAGTAATTCTCTCAAGGTAACAGATATGGGCTGACTATTATTTCGAACTATTTTTCTATATTTACATTTATTTGCCCAATTTTTTCTAGGGTCATGCTTTCCTTTCCTTTCTAAGTCACACCTAGACCTACTGCTACTTCTGAATGGCTTTCCTTTTTTTCTCCTTTTCTCTCTCCAAGTCTTGATGGAATTGGAGCACACAGCCCTCTGGTCATCTTCTGCTAACATTTCTTCCACTCTGGGAGTATGGACCAAAATTATTTATGGGTTTAAGAAGGTAGGAGTTCTGGCTTCTGTAATTGCTTCTCCACTGGACATGCATGTTGCAGGTCAATCCACATCCCCAGTTTGTTTTTATCTTGAGAGGTAAGCTTCTGGGACACAGGGGTGAAGTCTTCTGCATAGGGAAGTCAGGATGGAATCATGGTAGCATCTGCAACTTGGTGGCTGAAAGGCTGTAAAAGGGTAGGATAAAATGATTAATAAACAGGAACAAAAAGTAGGAATACATCAGGTGAGAATAAAGATCTTGGGGTGGAGATAATATAGGAAGTCTATTTTAGATATGTTCCTAGGGGCGCATGACTTTCATAGTTTTTGCTTGCGTTTGATTGCTAACATGGAGGTGGACCAGAAATATTGTCTGGGTATCAGAGTTGAGAATAGGGCTAGAAAGCTGGATTAAGAGAGTCGCTCCTAAATTTGAAAAAAAAATCTTTAAGTAAAATTAACTGTTTACTCCATCAATCTGATCCATGGCCTGCATATATATATATATATATATATATATATAATATATATATATATATATATATATATATATTCATGTTTATCACAGAAGCCTGTGTAACCTCTTGAATCCCTGTCAATCTGAGTTCAAAGTATATGGTTACAACTAGGAACATTCTAGATGCTCTTGTTTCAAGGCCAGTCTTCCTTGAGTGGCGGGGAAGGATGACCCAGCCTCCATTCAGAAAACAGTCTCTATTTTATAGTAAGGGCAAGTTTCTGGAGTAGCCAACAAGAGGGCTTGTGTTGATATTCCTGATGGAAGTGACCAGTCTTCCTTGTGTCTTCACATGAAATTTTCTCTTGGAATCTCTTCTGTATTATGTATGGGACAGCTGTGCCCTGGACTAGGGCTCACTCTTAATGACTTTATTCAACCTTAATTTTAAATCCCCCATTACCATCTGTAGTTACTTTGGGGGATAGAGCTATGATAATTAATTTTGAAAGGACACAATTTACTCCATGAAAACTAGTACCTGCTGGACTTTCTCATTGAAATATATCCAGTACACTGGGTGGTGAGCACCTGATAGAGTGCACACGTTACAATAATCAGGGACCAGACCTGGGTTCATGCCCATTGTCCCTACCTACAAGGAGGAAGCTTCCTGAGTGGTGAAACAGTGCTGCAGGTGTCATGCTTTTTCTGTTCCTTTCTTTTTTTTTTTTTTTTTAAGTTTTCTTTATTTATCGGATAGAGACAGCCAGAAATTGAGAGAATGGGGAGACATAGAGAAGAAGAGAGAGACAGAGAAATACCTGTAGCCCTGCTTCACCACTCGCAAAGCTTTCTCCCTGCAGGTGGGGGTCGGGGGACTTGAAACCGGGTCCTTGCGCATTATGACATGTACGCTCAAACAGGTGAGCCACCAGCTGGCCCTGTCTATCCCTTTCTTTCTCTCCTTTCCCTCTCAATTTCTTACTATCTCTATCCAAAAAAAATTAGTTAAAAAAACAGATCTAGTAGATATTAAAACTACGTTTCAGTGATACCTTTTCTGTCCATTTGGGCTCATGCGGTCATGTTAAAAAGTTCATTTCCACCCTCAGAAAAATAGTCCATTTAGCAATAACTACACTTTGGATCATACCCCTTACACGTTGTCCTAATTGCTATATCTGAAAATCTAAACCTCATTTTGGGAAACTGCTCCCCTCTGTTAAATATAGTGAAATGCTTCCAGACAGTCTCATTCTGTGAAAATGAAATTGGTGTTTTCTGGACTGTGTCTGCTCCTAAGCAGCATTCTCAGAGTCCCAGGCAGTCAGGAGTCCCCGGCTTATGCTTGTCATAATCATGTTGATTCTTAATCAAGAGCCTTATCTTGGCAGCTTCTCTTTTTTATTGTATGTCAAGACTTTCTAATGGTCTGGATTCCTGGGTGCTAGATCATAAAGAGGACATCGAGGCTTTAGTTTTCTGGAAATTGGTATATGCCATTTTGTAATATTAATGCCAATTTTTGTAATAGGCATGACCAGGAGGATTTGATTATTCATTCTGAATTTTAAAAATTTAAGAAGCGGGAGTCGGGCTGTAGCGCAGCGGGTTAAGCGCAGGTGGCGCAAAGCGCAAGGACCGGCATAAAGATCCCGGTTCGAACCCCGGCTCCCCACCTGCAGGGGAGTCGCTTCACAGGCAGTGAAGCAGGTCTGCAGGTGTCTATCTTTCTCTCCTCCTCTCTCCATTTCTCTCTGTCCTATCCAACAACGACGACAACAACAATAATAACTACAACAATAAAACAACAAGGGCAACAAAAGGGAATAAATAAATAAAATAAAATATTTTAAAAAATTAGGAAGCATCAGAATCTATTTTCACATCTAACAAACTGTATTGAAGAAATGGACCAATTGTGATCTTTTTTTTTATTCTGGGATTAAAGTGATTTCCATGAGAAGAGGGTGTTTTTCAGACCACTTTGATATGCAGGTGCATGATAAAAAGATACAAATTCTTTCCTTTCGGGATTAATCATGAACTGTTCCGGGGTTGTTAAAACAAACAAACAAACAAACAAAAAGTCAACAGTTTAGTAAAATAAGACCCACTTTCTTGGTCATGAATTTTCTTTTTAAATTTTTTTTTAGGGAGTTGGGCAGTAGCACAGCAGGTTAAGCACAGGTAGCACAAAGCACAAGGACTGGTGTTAGGATCCCGGTTCGAGCCCTCGGCTCCCCACCTGCAGGGGAGTCGCCTCACAGGAGGTGAAGTAAATCTGCAGGTGTCTATCTTTCTCTTCCTCTCTCTTGTCTTCCCCTCCTCTCTCCATTTCTCTCTGACCTATTTAACAACATCATTAACAACAACAATAATAACTACAACAATGAAACAACAAGGGCAACAAAAGTGAATAAATAAATATTTTTAAAAATTTAATTATCTTGAGCCCCCGGCTCCCCACCTGCAGGGGAGTCGCTTCACAGGCGGTGAAGCAGGTCTGCAGGTGTCTGTCTTTCTCTCCTCTTCTCTGTCTTCCCCTCCTCTCTCCATTTCTCTCTGTCCTATCCAACAACAATGACATCGATAATAACTACAACAATAAAACAACAAAAGGGGAATAATTAAATAAATATAAAATAAAATTTTTTAAAATTTAATTATCTTTATTTATACTTATTGGATAAAAACAGCCAGATTGAGAAGGTAAGGAGTGATAGAGAGGGAGAGAGAGAGACCTGCTGCAGCCCTGCTTCACCACTCATGAAGCTTCCCCCCTGCAGATGGGGACCATGGGCTCAAACCTGGGTCCTTGCACATTATAATGTATGCTCTTAACCAGATGCTCCACTGTCCAGTCCCAGTCATGAATTTTCTATTTGCACTATTTGATTAGCTTACTTGCAAGATAGAAGGTAGAAAGTCTGGCTTCTGTGATTGCTTCTCCATTGAACATGGGCATTGGCAGGTTGATCCATACTCTCTTTACCTAGTGGGGCAGGGATCTGGGGAGGCAGGGCTCCAAGACACATGGTGGGATATTGTTTAAATTTAAGTGTGCACATGTGGCTACTGTATTGGGAAGTATAGCTATAGAACATTGCAGTTGTATTAAACTGAGCTGGCATAGAGATAGCTTCATATTTTCATCTTTTCATAATGTAACCAAATATCCAAATTTTCTCACTTCTCATATATTTAAAAGCACCATGCCATTTATTTGAGACACATGAGATGTTCTTCAGAGTTTTTGCAATATAAATTTTGGAAGAGATTCTTGAACAAATTGCAAAAGAATGATTTCTGAGAACTCATAAAAGGAAGTTGTGATAATTAGGAACCATCAAGGGTTCACTACGTTAAATTATGACAGATTCACTTCACTTCCTTCTGTGACTGACATAACAATCTAAGTGCATAAAAGAATGATTCTTTAAATCTATTTTCTTCATTTGTGAGCTCTCTCTCTCTCCCTCTCTCTCTCTCTACACACACACACACACACACACACACACACACATACACACACACACACTTAACAGCACCAGGGTTATTGCTGGAGCTCAAAAACATTTTTTTTGTTCTAAGTTTTATTAAATAGAACTGAGAGAAATTGAGAAAGAACAGAGAGTTAAAAGAGGGAGAGAAAGATAGACACCTGGAGACCTACTTTTACTGCTTGTGAAGCAGACCCCCTGCAAGTGGGAAATGGGATCCAATCCAGGTCCTTATGCTTGATAAAATGCGTGCTCAATCCGGTGCGCCACTGCTCATGCTCCAAATTCTCAGTATTTTCTATACAACTTTCACCTTCCTCAGGCTTCTACTCAAGTTGTAGTTTTCCCCATGACTTCTTATCCTCTTCCCCCTCCCTACCCATCACAATTTGAAGTCACAGACACACAAACACATAGTTTCAGAAAGAGATGTCATTTTCTCGTAGTCTGTAAACCTCACATGGTCTAGGACTTTTGTGTGACGTGTCCACTGATGGGTCATATCTCTAGTGCCAGGACAGTGCTGAAGTTTCATATGTGTCCAAGAAACATTTGCTGTGGGTAATCTCATTATATGGAATCCCATCAGTTCTACTTGAATTTTCTGGTCTAGCCTGGATAAGTTCCCTGTGAAGAAGGCTAACTGTTTTACCTCACTGAAGGATACATTTTGTGATGTGTGTTTAGAGTGACCACGCTCAAACGTTTTTTTCTTTGTCTGTTTCTCTTTTCTTCTTCTACATCAAATGGGATCATTATCTCCAAAGGACAAATCTTTATTCACTGATTAGCAGTTTGGGGACAACCATTAAATGAAGTCTGGTGTGAAAAGAAATCGGAAACTTTACTGCAGTGTAATTTGTTTCTTCTGGGCCTCTTTCCATGCAGCAAAGGTCAATAATGTACAGGAAAGTTAGGTTTAATCTCTTTGATGTGTAAAAATTAGTGCTTTGTCATCAATTACAGATTCAGGAGGACACATTAAGTTGTTACTGCTACATAAATTACAAATCTTGTTAGGGAAAAAGTATTAACATTATCCCTTGTTATTTTAAAAATGCCAACTCTCATAAACAATCAGCCTTGGGCATCTATTAAAATGCTTGAACTGTACTAAAATAAATACAGCCTTTTAAGATAACACTTCATTTTAATTTCATATACGATTAAATCTATCAATTCAAAGGTCTTTTAACATATACAATTTGAAATCATAATAGTATTCCTTAACTCCTTGTGGAAAAATCTAAACCTCTCTCTGCTTCTTTAATAAGTTTCTGTTATTGACAGAAAACTTTAAGAAATCCTCAGTTACTTTGCTTTGTGTTCTTATGTGTTTTTCTCAAGAAGAGGAAATTAAATTGTGGTCCTAAATCCCTCTCATTCTTAGAAGTAGATTCTTACTTTAATCATAGTCTAGAAGGAGTTTGAAAGAGCTTTGTGAATCAAATATTTTATATCTTTCATAGTGAGGCAGTCTCAATTATCAGCTATACAGACAGATCTTCATTGCTATATCTGATAGAACTTGGATTTTTTTTTTCTTCTTAATATAAAAAGTACCTACTCACTCCAACCAAGGATGCTACTTTATCCCCCTTGCAACTTGGAGGCATCATGTTGCAGAAGTGATTTTGAAGAGGCCTCTTGGAATTAGTACTGGAGGCCAAGAAGCCCTACAGCTTTCTCAATCAGCAGTGACCTCTGGTCCAGTTCAAAGACCTAAGACAATGGAATGATATGCTTCTTATGCAGCGCTACTTCACTTTTACAACAGACTTACCTGGTTTTGTTACTAAAAGAAATCTGAAACATGTTGTTTTGTTCTGTTTTTGCTTTCATGACAGGAGCTGAAAAGCAAAGACAGTCCTTTCTTTGCAACAACTCTTAATAGAGACAATGGTGTCCAAACACCAAGGCACTGCCTCATATCTCCCCCTAGGAACTGTGCTATACAAGCTGTGTATATAATGTATCATTCCGTTTTTCCAGATATGTTAGTGGCATTTTAAATTTTGCATGCTATTTGACATGATTTGACAGGTAGCTTTCTGGCCCTAGGAGCATTTAAATTTGGTAATGGTAATTGTTTCTTTGATTTATACAATTCTGGCTTATGAGAAGTTGCATCAAATAGCTTTCATAAAATACCCTACCTAAAGAATTAGCACAATATTTGCATACATTATCATAGAAGTCAATAAAAATACACAGATTTTACATTTATATATCATGTTTTGACATTTTTGAAATATATATCTGCTTTCCCCCTTACTTCTCCCATTCCTTCTTCCTAGTCTTTCTCCTTTTCTCTCTTTTTATTCTCACCTTCATTTGTATATTCATGTATCTTATCAGCTTAGTGTATCACAAATCTAAGAAGAATAAAAGTTTTAGAATCGGAAAGTCTTATGTGGAAGCTGGGCAGTGGCTCATCTGGTTAAGTGCACATGGTACAAAGCACAAAGACCTGTACAAAGATCTGGGTTCAAGCCCCTAGCTCCCCACCTGTGGCGGGGGTGGGAGGACTATACAGAAGTGGTGAAGAAGGCCTGCAGGTGTCTGTCTTTCTCCCTCTCTATCTCCTCCTCCCCTCTCAATTTCACTCTGTCCTATCCAAGAAAATGGGAGAAAAAATGGCTGGGAGGAGCAGTGGATTCATAGTACAGGCAACAAGCCTCAGTGATAACTTTGGAGGCAAAAAAAAATAATAATAATAGAAAAACTTATGTTTGAATCTTTGTTATTTTATTACTAATAATACTATAAATACAACTGTATTTATTATTGAAACTATTATTTTACTACATACTGTGAGTATTTCTACTACTTCTATTTGATTACTTACCATATCATATACTTCGAGTTTGCATGAGACTAGAGAGATAGTTCGTAGGACTAGCTGCCTTCATTGTTAATGCCTATGACCCAGGTCGTGCTCTGGAATCACATAGGAAATGCTAGGGCAATGGATAGCTTCGTTACTGTGGCATCCTCCCCACCCTATGTCTTTTGTTCTTTTTCAAATTATCTTTATTTATTGGCTAGAAAAAGCCAGAAATCAGGAGGGATGGGGAGTGGTAGAGAGACAGAGACACACCTACAGCACTGCTTCACAACTCGTAAAGCCTTCCCCCTACAGGTGGGGGACCAGTGACTGTATCCTGGGTCTTTGAGTATTGTAATATGTGTACTCAACCAGGTGTGCCACGACCCGACCCTCTAGCTTCCCCCCTTTACCTAATGGAACTATAATGGCTTGGAGCAGTACAATCAAGTATGTGTGACTCCTCCGTTCTATCAAAAGCATTTAACATACATATTTTATTTAATCCTCATAATAATCATATGCCAGCAGTGCAATTGCCCTAATTGTATAACTAAGGAAACAGCGCCTTTGGGATTTGATGTAAGATGTTGCCCAAGAAAACATAAAACTGAAACCAGTTTTATAATTTGAATGTTCTGAGACTTGATTAATCCTTTAGAAAGTAAAGATTCTTTTTAAAAAAAAAATTTAATTATCTTTATTTATTTATTGGATAGAGACAGCCAGAAATTGAGGGGAAGGGAGAAGTGCGGGGGGACAGAGAAACAGCTGCAGTACTGCTTTACCACTCGTGAAGCTTCACCCCTGCAAGTGGGGACTAGGGGCTTGAACCCAGGTCCTTGGGCATTGTAACACATGTGCTCAATCAGGTGCACCACCACCTGGCCCTGCTAAGTGAGGATTCTTAACTTTTGTTGAGGAAGAAGTAACTTGAGAAATATTATCTTTTTCTTTTCTCTTTTTCTGTCTTTTTAAAAAATTATTTACAAAAAAGAAACACTGACAAAACCATAGGATGAGAAGGGTACAACTCCACATAATTCCCACCACCAGAACTCCATATCCCATCCCATCCCTGATAGCTTTCCTATTCTTTTTTTTTTTTTTTTCCTCCTCCAGGGTTATTGCTGGGCTCGGTGCCTGCACCATGAATCCACCACTCCTGGAGGCCATTTTTTCCCCCTTTTGTTGCCCTTGCTGTAGCTTTGTTGTGGTTATTATTATTATTGCCCTTGTTGATGCAATTCGTTGTTGGATAGGACAGAGAGAAATCGAGAGAGGAGGGGAAGACAGAGAAAGGGAGAGAAAGATAGACACCTGCAGACAAGCTTCACCGCCTGTGAAGCGACTCCCCTGCAGGTGGGGAGCCGGGGGCTCGAACCGGGATCCTTACGCCGGTCCCTGCGCTTTGCGCCACATGCGCTTAATCCACTGCGCCACCGCCCGACCCCCAGCTTTCCTATTCTTTAACCCTCTGGGAGTATGAACCTAAGGTCATTGTGGGCTGCAGGAGGTGGGAGGTCTGGCTTCTGTAATTCCTTCCCTACTGAACATTGGTGTTTACAGGTTAATCCATACTCCCATCCTGCCTCTCTCTTTCCCTAGTGGGGAAGGGCTCTGGGGAAGAGAAGCTGCAGGACACATTGGTGGGGTTGTCTGTCCAGGGAAGTCTAGTTGGCATCATGCTAACTTCTGGAACCTGGTGGCTGGAAAGAGAGTTAACATATAAAGCCAAACAAATTGTTGACTAATCATGAACCTAAAGACTGGAATAGTGCAGATGAAGAGTTGGGGGGGGTGCTCCGCTTTATAGGTAGCTGGTAGGCCTATTTTAGTTATATTCCAAAGGGCCTGTGGCTATACTAGTTTTTTTTTTCCCCTAAGCCTGAAATCTGAAATGCAGGTATATCCAAGTTATTGTCTGGGGAGATGTCATGGCTGCATAAAGGACCAGAAAGCTGAATTAGGGAAGAAAGTAGCTCCCTAATATGGGAAAGGTGTACAGATATTGTTTACTGTAAACTCCATAGATCTGATGTGATCTGGGGCCCATATTCAGCTTAGGAGCCTATGTGACCTCTGCATCCCTGTAGATCTGAACTCACATTCTGTGGTCATGAATAGGAACATTCTAAACTGCCCCAATATCAATCCATCTTCCTCAGGTGTAGCATAGAGTCTGTTGTCCAGCCTCTGCTTCAGAGGATGGAACATTCTCTACCATTGTTGATCCAAGTTGAGGGCAAGGTCCTATGGGGGCCCACAAAGGGGTCTATTGTGTTGTTCCTGATAGATATGACCTGTAACAATGGAGAGAGAGATTTATTCGAGGTCTAGGCCCATCATGTCTATTTGGGAATCTCAGGACTCCCTGACTAGGGCCCCAACTGATGGAGTGGTCTGATAGTGACTAAAGAGTCACATTAATGTATTCCAGTCTCTTGCCTTTATTCAGCTTTTGCAGTCCTTGCTTTGATAAGGTTAGTTTTGGAGTGAGTGAGGGAAGTGTAATAGGAAGTAGATGAGGAGGGTATCTATGTCTAAGTAGACACTATTTCATTATAAACTATTTCATTATGAACTTTATACTGACTCACTGCAGACTAATGTGTACTTTTGCTTTCAGGTATATATTTTGCCCTAGTTTATGGAACCATCTGAACATATGCTCTACTAATAGGACCTGGTCTCTATCTAGGTTTTGGGACTTTGTTAGGAAGTGAACCTAACAAGTGAACCTAACCTCACCAAGTGAGATGAGTTCACACAATTCAGTTTCTGATATGTAGCATGATCTATGTTCACATGCCATGTGGTTAATCCTGCTTTCCCTTCAATTGTTTCTTCTTAAGAGTAAATAATGTGTTTCCTTTTTTCTGTCTTCTTAGCTAAGCCTTCACTTACATGTTCATTATTTTTCATATGTATTATCCTAGAAAATCTGACAAAGTCCAACATCTTGAGAACTTAGGAAATATTTTCAAGACACGAGATGACCCCATAGCTAATACAAAACAGGCCTAGATGCTAATATGTAGGCTTGCTTTTGCACTTTCTCTGCACCCCAGCAGCGGCTGGGGCCTAGTGCATCTTCTTGTGCAGCTCTCCCCAGTGCCCAGAAATAAGATGTCTCTAGAAGCACAAATTGGGGCTTTCTTTGATGATGAGGGCTCCTGTAAATGAAAGAGAGGCTGGTATTTGATGATATGTTGTTAAATAACATGAGGCATCAGGCAGCTGTAGAGCTGGATACGGTCCATGTGCGGTATGACATGAAGTAGTGTAGTATATGATAGTATATAGTTTTTCACCGGGAACTGAAGAGAATTCCATGGTGGAAAATGGCCCATTTATACATAGATTTACCTCCTCTAGCCCCATCGTTGTGGTGATGAGTAAGATGGAGTTGTAGAGCTGGATTTCTTGAAAACCGGAGAGTGGTTCTAGATCCTGTTTGGTTCCCCCTGTGCTGACATCCCTCACATGAATCATACTCATGACTTAGGATGGTTGTTGTACTCAGTACTTATCAGCAGCTGTAGAGGAGGCTTCTCCTTATCTGTAAACACTATTTTTCTTCTTGAAGCTCTATTGATACAATAGTAAGCTTTACTATACTAGAATATTTATCACATGGCATGGATTGGCTACACTGAGCTAACCAGTTGCAGTCAGATTCCTTAAAATTAATTGGAATCAACTGACTTTTACCTACCTGGGTCTTGCTTCTTTCTAGACTTTATGGCCTTCCTTATCCAGTGCTCTCTGAGAATAAGTTTCATCATATATCACTCCATTCATCTTCTAGTCTTCATTCTAAGCCACAGTTGACTTGTCTGATTTGGGGTCTGTTACTTGTTTTTCCAAACCTCCTCCTTCTCTCTTTTAATGTGCTTAGGAATTCAGTTCTTCTTCTAGCATTTGCCCTTCTTCCGTAGCCAGTCAACAGCGTCAGGTTGAGCCTGATGTAAAGTTTCAAGACCTCCTTTGAATCTGGAGAGGTGGCAGTCGTTGACTATGTGGGTCATAGTCTGTCTGTAGCCACAGGGGCAGTTCAGGTCGTCTCTGGCTCCCCAGCGATGGAACATAGCGGTGCACCGGCCATGGCCTGTTCGATAGCGACTGAGGAGGGCCCAATCATAACGTGCTAGGTCAAAGCCGGGTTGACGCTTGCAGGGGTCTGTGATGAGGTGTTTGTTCTTTACCTCAGCTGACTGCCAGCTCTGTTTCCAAGAGTCTGGAACAGAGAAGTTCAGTGTAGGCGTAGGGGACCAGATTGGGTGACGAGACGTCAAGCGTTGGACAGGGTGGGTGAAGATATCCGCGTATATTGGCAGGTCCGGAATTCAGTATAAAAGAATGACAAATTATGTTATTTATTTATTTTTGCCTCCAGGCTTATTGCTGGGGATTGGTGCCTGCACTACGAATCCACTGCTCCTGGTAGCCATCTTTTTTCCATTGTTGTTATTGTGGGACAGAGAGAAATTGAGAGAAGAGGGGAAGGCATAGAGGAGGAGGAGAGAGAAGAGAGAGACACCTGCAGACCTGCTCTAATGCTTGTGAAGGGACCCCTCCCCCCCACAGGTGGGGAGCTGGGGTATAGAACCTGGATCCTTGATCCAGTCCTTACTCTTCATACTGTATGCACTTAACTGAGTGAGCTACCACTCTGTCCCCATATGTTATATATTTTTAAATGAAATGTACCTGCAAGTTTTGAGAAGGTAGACTTTGTTTCTATTTGTTCTCCACAGTGAATGACTGGCTTTTCACTTAATTTAAGCATGCAGCTTATTGAGTTAAGAGTTATCCAGTGAATGTCTTCATTATATAAAAGTTCATTATTCAGCTTTTTTCACGAGTTGTGACTGAAAGAAAGAATTTGCTTTTTTTTTTTATTTTGCTTGGTATCATGATTGATGAATGGGGAAAGAGTGCTCTATTAGTGGGTGATCAGCCTCTTGAAGACAAAGATTTTGGAATTTTCTTTTCATCTATATGTCTTCCCTCCATCTTTGACTTCAGTGAAAGCTGTATCTTTTGTTAAAAATTAGACATTTGAAATATGCTTTTGTAAGTATCAGATCAGAGCGTACATAAATTCATGCTACTATTTTGCATTCGGTCAGTATAGTTTCCATACTGTGCAATGGTATTTACAGGAATATTTCAGCAACAACTTTGCTTTTCACTTATTAAGAAACCATAAGATGATGTTTTCTATAATAGTACAAATAGCTTTATTTTAACTGTATTTGAGAGGAAGAGAGGAACTGACCAGAACACTGTTTGACTCCAGTTTGACCCAAAATGCACTTTAGCAAGTTCTGAAGTCCTGCACTCTACCAGGTGAACCACTGCACTGACTGTTGCAACAATGTTCTGTCATTCTAACTCTTTCTACTTACCTTTGCAGTTTGTCCTGTTATTTGTTGCTAGGGTGATTATTTAAAAATTTTTTTTGATTATGTTAACTTTCTGTGTAAAGCCTCTCTAGTTTAAGAGTTCCTAAAGTTGTGTCCACAAACTGCGATCAGGAATTTGGTAGGCTCTCTAAATTTGTGTGCAAAATTCTGTGGATTTGCAGTTTTGGTCAAGGTATCCAAGTTATCCTTGACTCTAAATTTCTAATATGCATGTGTATATGTGTATGTGTATGTATATGATGTATATGTATATATTAACTCTAAAGTAACTATGCAGCTTACTTAACCCACTACTAGAGTTTCTCTGCCTCCCCAATCCCTGTGTTAATGAGCAGTTATTCACTAATTCCAAGAGACAGTTTGGTTGCTATTTATTTACTTATTTATTTATTTTTCACATTCATTAACTTTAGCTATCTATATTCCACATATAAGTGAAATCACCCAGTAGTTGTCATTTACCATTTTTTTAATTACAATTTTTTAAGTCTCTGAGGCTTAAAAAACATACAGTAAAACAGGCACCCTACCCTGAAATAGTGAGCTATTTTTTCTGAGCCCAATTTTAACTCTTTAATAAGAAATCACTTGTCCAGTTCTATATATAATATACAGCCATCATATGATACTTTCATTAAGAATTAACCTATCCAGATTTCCTAACTATCTCTTCTGTACCTTCTGGGCATTGGACCTAATGATCTCTCTGCTTTTTATAATATCCTTTTCTCATCAGTGATTTTGCAAGGTGAACTTGTTTCATTTTGAAGATTTCAGTACAGGGGCACCTTCCCTGGAAAGACTTTATTTCCTTTGTCGAGAATAAAATTCTGCTTTCTCATCTTTTTGATAAGAGTATAACACTTCTCATATCTCCCCATTATATTTGAGGACAATAGATGTACCTTGTTCATCTGTGTATATCCAACCTCAAATGGCAATGGCACAAAGAAAGTTCTTATTTATTACTTTTGGGGGAAAAATGAACAAAAGAATAGAAGAGACTATTTTTCCTTAGATGGAGTTAAGATACACTTACAGAATCAGAGTGCTGGAATCAGCATTGCCTTCATCAGGTGAATGACTTCTATAATCTGTTCTTCAAGCTGCCTGTCCCTTGGATGAGGTATCTTGATCTCCTATACTAAACGATAGTACATTGATTCTCTGCTGAACACCAACAAGTTGTCATTTATTCCTCTAAGTTTTACAAAACAAAAAGATTTCTGGTGCTGGAGACTGATTTTGGTACATATGAGCTTCTTTCTCAGTAAATCTCTAAGGGGACAAAGGGCCTAAGCGATAGAAAGATTTTCCCTAAATCAACCTGATAAAAAGTTCTGCCTGATAAGATAGCCTTTGCTGTGTATTAAAATGAACTATTTTCTCACAAAGGAAATTTCATCTGAAGAGAGATCAGGAGTTTGGGTTCACTGGAGATTTATAGGTATCATGGGCATCTGGTGGCAGGAGAGTACCCAGGAGGGGCTGCCTGATTCATTTCTGCCTGTGTGAATGCCCACTTGACACTGCAGGTCAGGGAACCACCTAAGCAGATGGCTGCTTCCCTACTTGTGTATCAGGGACATGGAGTAACACTGTCAGTATAGCGATACTTGTGATGTTCTTCTGAAGCCCGTTTTTTTTTTTTTTCCTACTGAGGAACAGAATGCCTACCTGCTAATCTATGAAGCAAAGCCTCCTTCCTCATTTCATACCACATTTGATACAATCAAAATCCACTGTGTCTGAAGACTACAAAGGACGTCTAAGTCACCTGAAATCGAATTTAATCTGAGAAATACAAATTTAATTTGCATATTATGCATTCTATCTGAAGAATAAACCCTTCATTGGGGGTCAGGTGGTGGTACATCCAATTAGTAGAAATCACAGGACTTGCACAAGGATCCTGGTTCGAGTCCCTGGCTTCCCACCTGCAGAGGGGTTGCTTTTCAAGTGGTGAAGCAGGTCTGCAGGCATCTTTGTCTTCCCCCTTGCTATCTTTCTCTTGATATAAAATGTTCCTCAATTCCACAGTGGATAGACCTGGCATTTCAGCATACCTAGGGGACTAGAAATGTAACCAATCCACCTCACCCTTCATTTTATATGTACCTTGATTACTCAGTGTGACCAGTCCATTCCCATATTACCCTTGTACCTGAGCACATCTGATTGGTAAACCTTGTAACCAATCAAAATATACCTTTTCCAAAACCACCCTGTAACCAATCAACACACGCTGCACCTGGTTTGAAGGATATAAGTGGTTTTCCCAATCAGGCGGATAGTCTAGCGTGGCAGGAGTTGGCTAGATTCCACCAGTGTAATAAAGTGTCTCCCTGCCTTCCACACAGTCTTGGCCTCAGACTTGTCCTTTGGATCTGTTGCACCCTAGAGCTGAAACACCTTGGAGCTGTAACACGGAGCTGTACTGAGGATATTTCCATAACACTCTCTGTCCTATCAAAAAAAAAAAAAAAAAAGGCCACAGGAGCTGCGGGCTCATAGTGCTGTGGCACCTAGACCCTGCAATAACCCTGGAGGCAAAAAAGAAAAACAAACAAACAAAAAGAATAAACCCTTACTTATCCTATTCCTAGATGTGGATCCCTGAAATTTCATTATTGTATATTTGTTGCTTTACTTTAAATCTTAGTTATCTGTGAAGAATGTATTGATAGGCTTTTAAGCTGCTTATATTATCTGAGTGAATACATTAGAAGTTCTGTTTCTGAGATTAGCCATTGATGAAGGCAATAAAAAGTTGCTATTGATATACAAGAGAAAAGCAGATACACATACATCAAAGAAACCCTCCCCCATAACAAATACATCTCTTCAGTAACATTCAAAGCCACCAAAGGTAGTGTTAGATATATTAGTTGCTTATTTGAAGGCATTTTCTAATCTACCTTATGCTTCACTAGATTTAGCAAGCCTAGTTAATGCTCTCTCATGTTGCAAGGAACTAATATAACTTAGATAATAGCTTGTGGGATAATAGGGGGAAATAGTTTGCTACTAAGTTGCATGCACCTGTGAAATGCACAACGGAAAGAAAATTATGACAAATTGCGAAGAGAAAGCATGAGTATGGTATGAGAACCAATATTTAAGGTTTGAAAGGAGCCATTTTTATTTTCAGAGCTTCTTTCTCTTCTTATGCTCATTTTAGGATGCCAATCATTACTGATTGTCCTCATTCTACCCCATTCTACTTGTCCACACACCAGTCACCCGAAATACAACTGAGTTTTCTCTTAATGTTATTTTTGTATTTAATCCTCAGGAAGGTTAATAAAGTCCTCTCTCTCTCTCTCTCTCTCTCGTTCTCTCTCTCTCTCTCGTTCTCTCTCTCTCTCTCTCTCTGGCATGAAAGCATAAGTGATGACTTTATTGGTACAAATATATTATGGCTGCTTTGACATTTATGTTTTCAGCCCTGATAGATGAATGATTCCAATGAAAGTAAATCAATTGCACCCAGACTATGGGTATAAAACACGACACTTTCTTTCTTGTCTGGCAGATAGTAGAGGATGAGAAATACTGAATTTTGACTTTACTGTAAAATAGAGAATTCACTATGACTTGTCTCCTAATGCACCTCTGTAGTCCATGCTTGGTCCTGTGTTTGCTACCAACCTAGGATCACTGTCTCTGGTGAAACTTGAGCTTTCCAAGGCAGCCTAGGTATCTTCTATTGGTCCAGTTACAACGACTTATTTATTTCCTAAATTATCTTTATTTATTTATTGGATAGAGACAGCCAGAAATCAAGAGGGGAGGGGTGATAGAGAGGCAGAGAGACAAAGTGACACCTGCAACACTGCTTCACCACTCACCAAGCTTTCCCCCCGCAGGTGGGGCAGAGGGGCTTGAACCTGAGCCCTTGTGCACTGTAACATTTGCGCCAATCAGGGGCGCCACTACCTGGCCGTTGACTTAGTTCTTTTAAAAGCATTACAAATATAATCATTAGGTATTTTATTAGAGATGGAAAAAAGAATTTTACTAGAAGCTCAATACTTGGAAGTACCTGAGAATAACTCTGCTTTCTAAGTTGGGTTATAACATATTTGTGATAAAAATAAGGGAGGTAAATATTTATTTATTATATATAAACACAGCCTTATTTTTTTTCTTTCCAAAAGTGATTTGATTTTACAGTGGAAGCAAATATCTGATACAACTTGAAATGCCAGTTGGCAACATAAACCGACAGGTAAATTCAGGATGCAGATGCCTATTTCTTCTTTTCATTCTGTACCTTGAATACCATTGCTTTTTTTTTTTACTGCTCTCCTCTTCATTTAGGAGTGCTGTGGCCTTGATAAAAGTGGATACTAGTTTTAGATATTCAGTATGGTGGTGGTGCAAGGGCTAAATGCCAGCTTTCCTTGGTCTTTCTCAGAAGAATTAATTGCCTTCTCATTTGGGATGCCTGAGAATTTCAAGATCAATCTCTCTAGTGGCATTTATTTTTCAGTCCCAAAACAATTTATTTCTCCAGCTTAATTTTTCACAAGGCAGTGAAGTCCTTGAGGAAAGAGACTGTATTTAACCCTCAGTGTATCTTCATAATAGATTTGGTGCCTAGTAGAGTCAAAAACTTGCGATATATTCATAAAATCAAGTTACAGAAGATACTTAGAATTTATGTTCTAAATAAATGTAAACATGCCATACACAGTCATTTAAAATCTATTTACTATGGAGTGTATTTTAGCACCAGTTTAGTTTATGATTGGCAGACTGAGCTATTGTCTTGTAGTTTTAAAATACCCAGAGATGAAAATCATAAAACTTTCTTGTTATTCTTTTTTTTTTTTCCTTCAGTATTATCACTGACTGGGTATAGGCACTACAAATCCACTGCTTTTGGAAGACATGTCTTGTTTCCATTTTATTGGATAGGATAGAAAGAAATTGAGAGGGGAGAGGAAGACAGGGAGAAAGACAGACACCTGCAGACCTGCTTCACTGCTTGTGGGGAGTGGGGGCTGGAACTCAGACCCTTGTGCAAGTCCTTAATCTTAGTTACTATGCGCTTTTAACTGGGTATGCCACGCATACACAGTTTTTTAAAGTTCAGTACAATAATAATCAACCTTTACTACATAGACTGTTTCCAATTCTTTCTCTCATGCAATCATATAATAAGTATATGAAGTGTTGCAAGAAATTTGCTTCTGTGACAATTTAGAAACCTTGGAAAATGAACTGAGTGCCTTTGTAAGGAATGTGGTTTCTGGAATCTGCGTTCAGAGGGGAAATATCTAAAACCTGCAAGTACTCATTTGTGGAACATACAATTTCATTACTATGTTAACAAAGTGAATATCTGGAGGTAAACACCAATCAGCTACAATTATGCTTCAGGCCCAAGAGAATTGAGGTCAGAATGTGTAGCGAAATGCACTTGCTCTAGAGAACAATGGTTTTTTCCTACTTGAGATGTTGGAAATAGTCCATTGCACAGAGGTTTGTATACTGCTTAGGGGATTTAAAGACTATTACAGTTCAAAAGTGACACATTTTAAGCAAAGCCTTAAGTTTCAGTAGCTCTGTGAATCAAATCATGACTCCCTTAAGAATAAGCTCTCTGATTAAAATGGAGTTTTTTCATGCCTTACTCTAACTTAATTTTTAAAAATATGTTTATTTATTTATTATTGGACAGAGACAGACAGAAATTGAGAGGGGGGAAATAAGAGGGAAAGAGACAGAGAGACACCTATAGCCCTGCTTCACCACTTGTGATGCTTTCCCCCTGAAGGTGGGGACTAGAGGCTTGAACCTGGGCCCTTGTGCACTGTAATGTGTGCACTTAACCAGGTATGCCACCACCTGGCCCCTACTCTTACTTCCTTGCTCATCTAAATCTTGCAGGAACCTAAGTGGTTTATGGCCATAAATCTGATTGTTTTCCATAAACCATTACATTAACTAAGTTAATTCATTGGTAATCTGATAATCACAGAAGTATATGCCAGTTTGGAACAAATGTCTGTGAAGACTCATCTCTAATGAATTCATTTCTGATTTACTTTATCATTTAATCCACCTCGTTTCCTCATCTACTCTTTGCTCTGTGTCAAGTTATAGCCACATATTTTAAAGTCCTGGAAAAAATTTGTTCTTAGATCTCTTGCAAAATATTTTTTAATTATCCATTCCTCAGACATCTCCTTGGTTTACTTTCAAGAAAAATGTTATCTCTGTAAATGAGCTGTGCTTTCTATTGCAAGAAACATAAAACATGTGGCCCCTTTTTATTTTAGCTGGAAGTAAATTTAGATTTCAATTGTTTGCTGTGTATTAGCTTACCAATTTGAAATGAAGGAACATAAGCAGTGGTTTCTGTCTGGAGAAACTCACACCAGTCAGGGAGAGATCCCTATGTGTTTATGATCATCCTTAGATGACTGAAAGTTGACAGACATCTGGATAAAGAAGAAGCCAATTTGGGGAAGGGAACTTTTCCCTTACAGGTAGACTTTATCAGATTCAAATTAGATTTACCAGGCCAATGCTCATTGTGCCTCCTCTGGTTTCATTTGGGACTGAAACACTGTATATACAAGTGGTTTATATCAGACTATCTATGAAAATAGAACACTATCCCCATGACCTATACAGACTTGCACAGGAAAGTGACCCTTTCCAATTAATAGCCCAGGTAACCAGCCTACTTTACCTTAGACTTTAAGAGAAGTCAGACTGCTACCTCAAGTGATAACCTAAGGAACTTAACAATAATGATTGCAACAGTTGATTCCATTAAATGCCCAGCACTTGATTTCTAATTAACAGCTTCACTAATTCGTATTCCTAAGCCTAATTTAGGACCAAGCAGAGAAAGGCACATAGGTTTCCGTAACCAATCACATAACTGTCCTATTTCCAGTTAACCCACCTCTGACTTTCCCAAGCCAACAGTCTCCATTCTGGACACACCTGAAGTCTTCTCTGCCTTCCCTGAAGAGTTTTACTGTTCCTCTGCCTGCTTTTGCTTCTCTGTTAAAATGCCAGTGATGGTTGCTGACTCCCTTGCTACAGCAATCTCTGAATAAATAACCTGTGCTGGTTCTCATTTGGTCTTCATTTAATTCCACAGAGCCTGGTCAGCAGGGAATAAAATTGTCCGGGAGCACTTTTTTAATCTTTGTATGTGGGTGATTCTATGTGGTCGTTGCTCCTTCAGGTGCATTAGCATTTCCTAGCTTTGCAGGGAGCAGTGGCTGACCTGAAAGAGACGTGCAGTGGCCCCCAGTTGCCATTCGATGTGTGGAAAGGGCAGAGCATAAAGCACATTACTAAATGTCAGTGCATGCATTAGGCATTACTGTCCAATATGCACCCTATTTGTGTGGCATTGAGTGGGGAGGAGTGAGAGTTCTCTTTGTGACAGACATCAATGGCCAGTGTTGTATTTTTTTCTCTTTCCACTGTTAAAGTATAGAGAAACCTTTTTCAAATATTATCCTCATGAAGTCTGGAAGTTTTACAGGCCACTGAAGAGCCAGTATTTGCTTCTAAATGACTTAGAAGCTCCAATTTTCTCGTCATCTTATTTATGCTGGCAATAGGGTTCCATGCAAGGCTGAGAAACAAAACCCATTTTTAAATTTTTCTAATAAGCGTTCAATGGCATTTCAGCAAATGACCTTGCCATAAACCTTCAGAAGCTCTGATATAGTGTTACTATGAGAAGGTGGAACAATTACCCAAGAGCAGTTTGAAAATATGTCACACCTTGTTTTATTATGATATTTGGTTTCTTCAGCATTGTGTTTATTATCTATGTGTTTTTTGTTATTACTATATTTAAAAATCACCATTATGGAGCTATAATAAGATCAAAGAGAAGGATGCAAAATACTTAAATATTTTTCATTGTCAAACATCTACATTATTTTCAAATTATATTATTTGAGCTTTTAGGATCTTAAAGGCAATATACCTTTTCAAAATAATTTAGTTCCATGCAGTTATGATTAGGTAAATCTGCTAAATTACATAAGTTTAAGTGGAAAAATGTAAGATTACTGAGCATTATTAAATTATGTATTTTAATTTTTGGTCTGCCAAGTTTTTTATTTAATTTATAAAATAAAAAATAGAAAATATCAACAAAACCATAGGATAAGAGTGGTAAAATTCCATACGTTTCCCACCACCGGAGTTCCATATCCAAACCTCTCCAGTGGAAGCTTTCCTGTTCTTTATCTCTCTGGGAGTATGTACCCAGGATCGTTATGGGATGCAGAAGGTGGAAAGTCTGGCTTCTGTAATTGCTTCTCTGCTGAACATGGGCATTGGCAGGTTGAGCCATACTCCCAGCCTGCCTCTCACTTTCCCTAGTGAGGGGGGGGTTTGGAGAAGTGGGGTTCCAGGGTACATTGGTGAGGTCATCTGCCTGAGGGAGTCAGGTTGGCGTCATGGTAGCATCTGCAACTTGGTAGCTGAAAAAGCATTAAGATATATATATATAAAAGAACAAACTGGAAATTAAAAAAAAGAGAATAAATTGTTTAATATTCTGGAACCTAAAGGCAAGACTATAGCAGATAAGAGTTGGGGTTTCCATTTTGGAAAAAGCTAATAGGTCTAAAATATTAGGTATATTCCAAGGGGCCCATGACTTTACTAATATTTGCCTGAGCCTGACAGCTAACACACAGGTAGGCCAAAGGTATTTTCTGGGGAAATGGTATCATGGTTGGGAATAGGACTAGAAAGCTGGATCAGGGAAGAGAGTAGCTCCCATATCTGGAAAAAGTATATAAGTAGTATTAACTGTCAACCCCATTGATTTGATCTGGGGACTATATTTGGTGCAGGAATCTGTGCAACCTCTGTATCCCTGTAGGTCTGAACCCACATTCTGTGGTCATAGCTAGGAAAGTTCTAGGCTGCACCCATTGCCAGACCCATCTTCTACAAGTGGTAGAGGATTTTGGTGAGCCTTCCCTTGGGTAGCTGTTTTTTGTTTTTTTAATTCTATTTTTTTTTCAATTTATTTGTTTTTAATGACAGACAGAAAGATACACACTGAGAGTAAACAGAGCACTGCTCAGCTCTTGTTTTATGGAGGAGCTGGAGAATGAACCTGGGACTCTGGAGCCTCAGGCATTAAAGCCTTTTGCATAACCATTAGCCTTGGCTAGTTCATGTGTATCACTTAGGCCTTGCCTTAATACTCAAGAATTCATTATCACTCAACAATACCTCTTACCAGGGTGCTTCTTCTGAGACACAGGTTCCCCCAATGATGGGTGGTCTGTGATGCCTAAGCAGATGTTTTCTCCATTCACTACACCATAGTTCCTTTTTAATGCTGCTTGAGGGTGAAGAAGCAGTTCTCTGACCTTTCTTTCCCTCCAGGTAATTCCTCTTTGTCTTTCTCTTTTGAGGGATGAGGCCCTCCTTAACTGCTGTTTCCCCCTTTAGGATCTGAAAAGCTACTTCTTCTTTCTTTCTTCCTTTCTTTCTTTCTTCCTTCCTTCCTTCCTTCCTTCCTTCCTTCCTTCCTTCCTTCCTTCCTTCCTTCCTTCCTTCTTTCTTTCTTTCTTTCTTTCTTTCTTTCTTTCTTTCTTTTTGTCATTTATAAAAAGGAAACATTGACAAAACCATAGGATAAGAGGGGTACAACTCCACACAATTCCCACCACCAGAACTCCATATCCCATCCCTTCTCCTGATAGACTTCCTATTCTTTAACCCTCTGGAAATATGGACCCAAGTTCACTGTGGGATGCAGGAAGTGGAAGGTCTGGCTTCTGTAATTGCTTCCCCGTTGAACATGGGCATTGACAGGTCCACCCACACACCAGCCTGTCTTTCTCTTTCCCTAGTAGGGTGGGGCTCTGGGGAGAAGCTACTTTAGTTTCATTGTTAGCCTAGGGGTACTCCCAGAGAAATGTTCTACTCCTGGGTTGGAGTGATTTGCATTTTAATGGTGGTGCAGAGTAATTACCCAAAGGACTGGCTCTTTCCCAATGGTATTTCAGAATCTCTTGGGGGCCAGTAGAAACCAATTTGGAACCTTGTGTTTTGCAGCCCCACACAAATCCTAGCAGGAAGCAGATACATCTCAAACAGAAAGCCTGCATGTTAACTATCTTAGTCTGACCTTCTTGACTAGAATCTCCTGCTGTTATTCTATAAACTGGGCTATGCATCTGAATTTCTCTGTAGCAATTGCAGGAACATTCAATCTTCAAAACACATTTTATAATAAACAGAGGCATCCATGAGAAACTTTGTTGCTGCTTTGAAGATTGCTGCTTTGAAAGAATTGAATAGGTAGTTTCGCCTTTTTAACCAGTTTCTCGGATCAATTTATCAGGAATGAGTAGACTCAGTTCTCTATGGGCCTATGGAAGATGAGGGATATATACAATAATAACAAAATAATCAAATTTACATTCAGAAGCTTCCTTCAAACAGTGCCCCAGAGGGCCCTGTTTAGATAATCAGATGTTAATGCCACCCCACCCTGTTACACACACCCTACTTCTGTTCAGAAATAGGAGGAACAGGCTTCAGCTTCTTCCCAGCTATACTTGTCAAAGGTTAAACCCCGGGAAGTAGGATTTGACAGTTGAGCGATCTCTATAGGGGGCAACCAGTCAGTCATAGTCCTTTCTCAACTGATGACTTATGCAAAACACACACACACACACACACAGTGATTCAAATGTGAAAACAAAGATTACTGCTTAAATCCTCAATACCTAGGTGCATGTACACACACGCACACGCACACACACACACACACACACCTGAACTAAAACTCGGCCTACCTTAGAAGTCTGAAAGCATGCCCCCCACCCCCATTCTTCTTCTAGCGTTTGCCCTTCTTCCATAGCCAGTCAACAGCGTCAGGTTGAGCCTGATGTAAAGTTTCAAGACCTCCTTTGAATCTGGAGAGGTGGCAGTCGTTGACTATGTGGGTCATAGTCTGTCTGTAGCTACAGGGGCAGTTCGGGTCATCTCTGGCTCCCCAGCGATGGAACATAGCGGCGCACCAGCCGTGGCCTGTTCGATAGCGATTGAGGAGGGCCCAATCATAACGTGCTAGGTCAAAGCCGGGTTGACGCTTGCAGGGGTCTGTGATGAGGTGTTTGTTCTTTACCTCAGCTGACTGCCAACTCTGTTTCCAAGAGTCTGGAACGGAGAAGTTCAGTGTAGGCGTAGGGGACCAGATTGGGTGACGAGACGTTAAGCGTTGGACAGGGTGGGCGAAGATATCCGCGTATATTGACAGGTCCGGTCGAGCGTAGACGTGGGAAATGAACTTAGATGATGCCGCATCCCGATAAATATCTGGCGGGGCGATGTTGCTAAGAACTGGCAGTCATGGAACCGGGGTGGAATGGATGGTTCCAGAAATTATCCTCATGAAGGAATATAATTTGGAATCAACCAAGTGGACATGGGGGCTACGGAACCATACTGGGGCACTCCCATTAGAACACTTAGTAAACAGACTTTTCTAACTTGATAAAATAGACAAATTCCCATGCTTCTGTTTTGCCACCCTTAAAACAGGGATCATAACAAAATCAAACCTTTATTAGTTTACTAGGTCTACAGTAAAAAACATACTACAAACTACATGGCATAGGCAGTGGAAATGTATTGTGTCATAGTTTTTCAGGCTAGAAGTCCCATAATTAGGTGATGGTAGGCAAGGCCATTTTTCTCCAGATAGTTTTTGGTACTTTGTTAATCCTCTCTCATACTCTCATTTTCTCTTAACACATGCTATTAGCTCTGAGCACATATCTGTATCCAAGGACAGATACCAATCATTCTGGGTTGGGGATACATATAGTACTATATGACCTCATCTTAATTTAACTAATTTTTGCAACAACATTACTTACAAATCAGGTCACGATCTTAGGTATTGATGTTTAGAATTTCAACATGCATTTTGGGGGAACACAATTTAGTCTGTAAATACTACCCTTTGTTTATTTGTAAGGATTAGATGAGATGTACTATATGAGAGCTTCTGTAGTTAATATTGGTTAGTATAATAAAGAATAGCTATCACTGTCTGAAGTCTGTTGCTTGTGAAGTGAGGTAAGGTGTCTGGAGTGTCCTCCCGTGAAACTCTGGGACTATATTATGTAGTATGTATGGGAAACAGTGGGAAAATGCACTCTGCCTAAGCCTTACAACAAGGACTGAGAAACCGAGAGTCATGAACAAGGTAAAAGTGTGTGTGTGTGTGTGTGTGTGTGTGTGTGTGTGTGTGTGTGTGTGTGTGTGTGTATACACGTGTGCATGCATGCAGGGGTGTAAGCCAGCCAGCACACCAAGGGTAATCTTCAGGGCTGTTTATACATTACTAGGACATGGCAACAACCTGTCCTTTTCTTACTTGGTAAGTGGGAATTGGCTCACAATCTAACCATATTTGGGAAAGGGGAGGGGAGCAGATGCATGGGAAGTAAGGAAGGGGCCTGGTAGTCTAAGGTAACTTTGAAGAAAAACAGGGCATGGTTGTAGTAACATAGACATGTAAAGGTCAGGGGTCTGCAGTCAGACGGGATCGATAAACACCTACAAGCAGATGGGCTGAATAAACAGCGAAGAGCTACAACCAAATGGACTGTTTCTCACAATACTTATTTTTTATTGTAATAGAAACCTTGAACATATTTTTTTTGTCCCTAGTATCCCATGTTTATAAGTGGGTAAGTTGAGGATTAAAGAGATGAAATGATTTTTTTTGTTTATGATTATAAACAAGACCTGATGAAACACTTTGAATAATGGCAGAATATTTCAGAAATTTACAATGCCTTACATGTTTTTGTATGTAAATGTAATTTTCTGTATAATGTACTGAGTTTGCATAATCAAGGTTCCGCCATAATTTTTTAAATAGGAAGCTCAGCTGTTGCATAAAAACTCTTAATTAGACAGACATAAAATAGTCATATTGATTTTGTCAAAAATCTTTACTTTCTTTAAAGTAATGGTGGTGTTGCTGGCGACGAGACCCTGAAGACTCAATTTGTTTCTTATTTAGATTTTGAAAGAGAATTTCAAGATGCAAACTCTATCAGCAAAATGCATAGACATTTATTAGGCAGAAGTGGATTGGGGGTGGGTGGGGAAGTTAACCGTGCAAGCTGGAATCTCTCTGAGAGCTGAGAGTTCTGAAGAGCTGAGAATGGTCAAGCTGAGATAGGCACTCAAATCCAGAGACCCTGGGATTATATGAGTTATTCTCCCCCTTCCTCTTGTGCAGGTTGGGTTATTTGTGATTCCATGTCTCAGCTCAGTAGCAGCTGAGCCAGCCACCTCTAGTTATTTGCCATGGGTCAAGGTCTCTCAGCTAATTCTTAGTTCATTTGGGCCCTCTGCATCTTAGCTTGCTCCTTCCTGCTGCCACATAGTCCTCTCCATTCTGGGGTTCTCTTTACTACTGCCTACTTTCCTGGTGGGTCCTTTATTTGTTAACATTCAGTGAGCAGAGTCCCCAATACTGTTTTTTAGAAGTCCTTGAACTAATAGAACCTGATTCCTGTCTTCAGATAACTTGACACTGAATTCAGGAATGTGCAGGGATGGGCCAAGGCCAAGGGTTCAGGCTTGTAATTTGCTGGGCTGAGTGCAGTGGGGCTGGGGGGCATGGTGAGAAGGAGTGTGACGGATAGTGTTTGGGGAGGGATGCAGAGTCAGTGAATCACTTCTGGCATTTTGAGGAGTATCTGATTTTTGAAGGGGGGTGGTGCGGAAAGGGGAGCCTATTTCAGTTGTATTCTTAGGCACATTGAAAGGGACTAGTTCCAAAGCTGAAAGGTTTGAGGTTCATTTATCTATTCCAATCCATGACTGCTTTTCTGCCAGAGCTCACGTGGGTTGGCTCTCAGCCAGGAAGGTAAACTTACTGAGTTCTCATCACTAGTTCAAGAGACTATGTGAAAAAGAAAGAAACTCGGGAGGATTCTGATATGAACACACTCCTTTATTGGGGGGTGGGTTTGGGTTAATATAGAAGGCTAGACAAAGAACAGGTTTCACATACGTCAGAATTTACAGGTTTCTTAAAGGTCAGCATGCCCCTATGGCAGGGGCTGGTATGACAAGAGTTGATACATAAAGATCAAAACAATTAGTTTTCTGATGCAGGCATTTAATTATCCAAAGGCATTTGAGAGAAGAATAGTGGTTGAACCAGTAAGGTGAGATAGAGAAGGAAGAACAAGGCTCTAAGGACATCAAAAGGGCTCCAGGAAACAAGATCTTGGGGGGCTTTTCACTTGTCCAGTGTTAGGAGTGTGTGACAGGATGTGCTCTTCCTTTGTGGTCAAAAGGTGAAGTGGAATGTGTGAACTTTGAGTGAATGAATTCTAAAGCAGGCAACCATTTGGGAACTTAAGTGAGAGAGGGTGTAGACTGTGAATTTTGGGAGTCTTACAAAGGGCAAGCTGAGTCTGATAGACTTTTCTCTCTTGGCTCATCTCTATGGAGAGAGGCTAACAAGAGAGGTGTCTTTTCAAACCTCCATCCGTGAAGATGGGGGGAGCTTCCCTAAGCTCTACCAAACTTCCACATAGTCCCACACTTTTCCATAAATATTGGGAAACTCTTAAATAAAAAAATTAAAAAAAAATATTGGGAAACTCCTTGGATATAAGGTTTAAAATTCACAAGATGACCACTGTACATAAGAGAAAAAAAGAAAGAAAAAAAGCTTATCATTTTCTCTTAAGGTCCTCTCCTATAAGAATTCAGAATAGAGGGGTCTGGGGAGTGGCCTGCTCTGAAGAGTAGATTATATGTTATAATGCACAAGGACTTAGTTTCAAGCCCCTGGCCCCCATCTGCAAATGGATAGCTTTACACATTGTAAAACAGTGTTGCAGGTATCTCTTTATCTCTACTTTCTCACTCAATTTCTCTGTGTCTCTAGCTAAATAAATAAAAGTTGTTTTTTTTTTTTTAAAGAATTCATGGAGTCAGGTGGTGGCACAGCGGGTTAAGCACATGTGATGCAAAGTGCAAGGACTGGCATAAGGATCACGGTTTAAGCCCCTGGCTCCCCACCTACAGGAGAGTCGCTTCACAAGTGGTGAAGCAAGTCTGCAGGTGTCTGTCTTTCTCTCCCGCTCTCTGTCTTCCCCTCCTCTCTCCATTTCTCTCTGTCCTATCCAACAACAACAGCATCAATAACTACAACAATGTTAAACAACAAGGGCAACAAAAAAGGGAAAATAAATAAATGAATATTTAAAAAAAAAGAATTCAGAGTGGGGTAGAAGAAAGAGAGTATTTGCTATCTGGTTACCCTCATACCCCCCAATACTGCCAAGAAAATTACTATGTTTTAAAGGTGTTGTGTAGTCTAGTAGGGAAAATAGAGACTTCAGTTTACATCCTTGTCTGAATATGAAATACTTCCTGCTCCTGAATGAATTATGCTGATGTTGATTAATGATAATGGAATAGTATTATTTTGCATTTGTAGGATGCTTTTAACTTTTCAAAGTGCTTTCTCTTGTGATCTTTCCTGCCAGATTATCAAACAGACTTAGTATGCATGGGGGCTGGACTCAGATCAGGACCAGCATGAGTCCCCCTGGATTCTGGTCTAGCTCCCACTCTTCATAGGCATGGGCCCTCTCTAGCCATTCCTTCTTAGCCTGCAGCTTCTACCTTTTTTTCCTTTTCCTACACTGTGTTTCCGTCATTCTGGTCTCCTTGCTGTTGCCTTGGAGTTCGCTACATATCACGCTGCGCTCTTTGGAGCAAAGCTATTACAGAAGCCTAATAAATAATAAATTTCAGCGCTCAGACAGATCAATAAAATGCATGATAAGAAGAGGCCATTATGGTGAATAAAAAATGCACAAGAGGATGCCCGCAGCATGAGTCAATCTTCAGCCAATAGAAACTGAGCCTCCTAAAACACCAAAGACCAAGCAGGCCATCTTAAGGCATTTTGAAGCCTTCATTTCTTAGTTCATCCACAGATATTTGCTGAGGGTCTGTCGTCTGCCAGGTCCACTGCTGGGCACAGGACATGCAAAGACATTGCATATCTAGGAGCTCAACAATTTAGCCAAACAGATAGACTTATGATCATAGTTAATTATAATGGAATATCATAGTCTCTGTGGAAATAAACAATGATCTCAGAGGGGGAATAAACCAACTGTGGGAAGGAAAGGAAAGAGACTTTCACAAAAGTAATGACATTGGACTTCAACTATAAAGGATAGGTAGGATTTTTTTTTTTAAGGTGAAAGAGTAGGAAATACGTGGGATGTATGTTTTTTAAGGATAAAAAGTAATAGATTCAAAAGGGTTGCATGGTACAGGAATTTTTTGTGTGTCCAGATTTCTTATCAAAGTATTTAAGATCTTTCCATTATTGAGTAAGCTACACAACCATGCCCAGCCTGGTATTCCTTCATTATTTCAGGTTTTTACTCACCTGGCATCACAATTTCAGATTTTCACTACATGAGATAATGTTAGACCCAATAAATAAGGAGTGGGCGCAACAGCCAGGAGCCAAGACACAAAAGATGTTGGCAGAACTGACCTGGGATTCCAGCTGTCCAGGAGGTTTTTAGGGTGACCTTGTAGTAGGTCAAATAGGAAGGGAATGAAGCAGTTTTAATATCCCTCCCTGGTCAGATGGAGAGAACATATAGAAGTGACACTTTGCCTTAGGAAGTGTCCTTCTTGACAGTTTCTGAATTATCTGTCTAAATCAGCAGTTTGGAACTTGTCCTGTTGATAACAGTATTCTTCTTTGAAAGGGGGTAATATTAATGTCAGACTATGCTTGGCTGTGAAATTTGATGTAGGACTAAGATCAAAGTATGTTCGGTGCTTAGCCCTATGAATCCACTGCTCCTGGCAGCCATTTTTTTTTTTTCCATTTTTAACAGATGCTACCAACCAGGTGGGCCACCACCCAGCCCTGTTTTTTTTTTTTTTTAAGCATATGTCACATTTTTGTGTGTGCGCTATTTTCTTTTTTTATTTCTTTCCTTTATCGGAAGATTAATGTTTTACATTTGACAGTGAATACAATAGTTTGTACATGCAGAACATTTTTTTATAAAGCCCCGGTTATTATTCGTTAAGACAAAGAAATTGAGAGAGGAAGGGGAGAAAGATAGACACCTGTAGACCTGCTTTGCCACTTAGAAAGCTTCCCTCCTGAGGTGGGGAGCCAGGGACTTGAACTCAGATCTTTGTGTGGGTCTTTGCACTTCATACTATGTATGTATAACAGGGTGTACCACTGCCCAGCCCCTAGAAAGCTCTTCTATAAATAGTTTCATCTTTTTGTTCTGGATTTTTCTTTTAAATTTTTTAAACAACCTTTTCTCTATTTTCAGTTCCCATGCAATCACAGTGTTTTATATTTTGCCTTGTTTCGGTCTTTTTCTGCAAAATTAGTAAATAAACTTAATTTATTGATAAATTAATTTCAGGGAAGATTATACAACTTAAAGTTAAAGATGGGTTCAAATCTAGAAACCTTGGGAAAGCTACTTCTCCAAGTCCTAGTTTCTTTAAATATAAATTGGAAAAGAAAAATCTCTGGGTTTGCCAGATTTAATGTCCTGCATTCCTTACACCAGTCTTTGAGCTTTGGGCCATGTTCGCTTAACCTGCTGCGCTACCGCCCGGCCCCTCATGTCCCGCATTCCATATGCAGCATACATGTATTGTTTAAGCTGTTTGTCCTTGAATAATTTATTTAATCTTGACTACTTTTTGGTTTTTTTTTTCCTTTGGAAAATTGAGCCAGTGATTCCCACCTCACTGGATTTTTGTGTGGATTGGCTGGGAGGGGGGTGTTATAATATTTAAAATTATGTTTACAGAAAAAAGTATTTTAAAATGTCACTCCATTCCTCCTATTCAGGTCTACACAAAATTTCTGGTTTATTTTATTATTTTCTAGCATTAATGTCCCAGTTCCTGGTAGAATTAATCTAGCTAGCCACATTGAACACTGGTTGCTGTCTGTCTACAGACACGCTCTCTTAATCTTTTATTTGAACTTCACTTATGCATTTCCGGACCTTTGTTATATAGTTCAGTGTCATAATATGACCAAGTGTTCACTAGTGGAATGTGAGTGAAAACAACATGTACCACTTTCAAACATGGCCATTAACTTCCAACAAACTTTCTTCCTCTCTCTGTTCTTGTTCTTTTCTCCCTAACACCTGGAATAGGATCAATTAGAAAAATCTGAGTTCCATATCAATCTCAGCTGCAATATTTTTTTAATTCACTTATACAGCTGTTCTTATTGAAAGGAAATCGTGATAGCTCATGCAACTTTGTTGGGCTTTTTAACTTTTGGGGTCCCAGATTATTTATCTGCAAAGTATATTACAGATATTATGACTATTGTTTAGGATGGTTCATGTCATCATTTTATATGTGGAGAATCTTATAAACTTTCATTATTTCATGGTCTGGGAGGTGGCACATTGATAAAGCTTTGGACTCTCAAGCATGAGGCCCCGAGTTCGATCCCCAGCAGCACATGTGCCAGAGTAACGTCTGGTTCTTTCTCTCTCCTCCTATCTTTCTTGTAAATACATAAAATCTTTAAAGTTTCATTACTTGAAAGTAGTGACCACTGACCACATATTGCTGTTGAATATTTGAAATGTGGTTAGTCTGAATTGAGATACATCATACACTGGACTTTTCAGGCTGCACAAACACTATTTCTATTGAACAGTGCTTCTTTGGACATCAGAGTATTATTACTCAGTGTAAGTAGATACCCTCTCATACTTCTCAGAAACTGAGTAGTGGGAGTTGGGAATCAAGGCTTCTTTAAATGAAGATGATAGTTCCTGCAGAGCTGTTACTGGGATTAAAGGCTTGATCTAAAGAGTATCTGGTATTCTTGGGTTGTTCAAAGAATGGTAGCTGTTGTTACTCTCTCACCTTTTCCTTTCATCTAGAAGCAGCTTCCACAGCCACTCCTATTGACTGTGAATTTTCTCATTAAGGAAAACATTCTTTTGTTTCCTCTTTTTTAAAGCCCTTCTAAAATGCATTTGCAGCATCAAAGTTGTGGTGGCTTTTGTTCTCCTTTACAGCCTTTTTAATGTTACCATCTTCCTCAGTATGCAGTTATAACAGCTAACCTCTCTGTGGATCTAATCTAAGGAAACTGAGAGCAATTAGCTTCCCTGGAATTAGGGAAATGGGTTTCAAGTCTAGCAGTCCATACTTAAAGCCCTTTGCTTAGCTAATGATTTTCTTTAATCAAATCACTGCCCCATAATTGTTAATGTAAGAGGATGAAACTAAATAGCTATTATTCTAAACTCAGAAATATTTTAGGTTTTTTTGTTTGGGGTTGAAGACCCATGCTTTGGATTGTCTACATAAAATATATGTTTTCCAATTCTGTTTTCTTGGATTCAAAAGACTGTTTTCACTTTTCTCTTTAATCTCTTCCCTTATCTTCTTTCTTATTTGAATCTCCCAATCTCTCCTCTTGGCTCCAAATTCTCTCTTTCATCCCTCATCCTTTTTTGTGTTGTGGGAAAGTCAGAGATGGAATGCTGCACTCCCAAAGCTTTCCCCCTACAGGTGGGGACCAAGGGCTCACATCTGGGTCTTTGTGAACTGTGATAAATATGCTCAACCAGCACATTAACACCTGGCCCCACACTAATTTTATTTGTATTAACATGTCTCCTAATATGCTCTTGAGACAAAAATATTCTTAAATTTTTGATAGAAACTATGTAGTTTCTTAAGGAGGTGACCACAAGAGATGAATATTCTTATACTCTTTCTTCCTCCCTCCCTCCTCCATTCCTTCCTTCCTTCCTTCCTTCCTTCCTTCCTTCCTCCCTCCCTCCCTCTCTTCTTTCCTCCCTCCCTCCCTTCCTTCCTTCCTTCCTTCCTTCCTTCCTTCCTTCCTTCCTTCCTTCCTTCCTTCCTTCCTTCCTTCCTTCCTTCCTTCCTTGTAGCTTTACTGATAATTCACTTACCATAAACTTCAGCTTCAAAAAACTGAAATATCAGGGGTCTGGCGGTAGCGCATCTGGTTAAGCACACATGGCTTAAAGAGGAAGTACTGGAGGAAGGACTGGGTTTGAGCCACAGTCTCCCCACCTGCAGGGGAGTCACTTCACAGGCTGTGAAACAGGTCTGCAGGTGTCTATCTTTCTCTCCTCCTGTCTCCTCTTCCCCTCTCCATTTCTCTCTGTCCTAACCAACAACGAACGACATCAACAACAATAATAACCAAGGCAAGGCTACAAACAAGGGCAACAAAATGGGGTAAAAATGGCCTCCAAGAGCAGTGGATTCATGGTGCAGGCACTGAACCCCAGCAATAACCTTGGAGGCAAAAAAAGACAAAAAATTGAAATATCATTGTTTTATAATAGTTCAGGTATATGACATTATAATTCAACCCCCTTACATACTACTTAAACATATATACTACTTTAAGTTTACCTTCGAAAGTCTATAAAAATTTGAAGCCATTTTATCTATAAAAATTTGAAGCCATTTTATCTAATTAAAGTATATAATTAGATTTTAGTATATTCAAAGACTGTAATTATTTCCAGTATCTAATCTCTTTATTTCCTCAACCTCACTCCATCCTAAATAATTATAAGCAGTCAGTACCAACCTCCTCTTCAAGTTCCTGGAAACTACTTGTGTCCCTTCTTTTTATTTTGATTTCTTTATTCTGAACATTTTCTATAAATGGAGTCATCTAGTATATGGCCTGTTGTTGCTGATTCCTTTATGACAACACAGTATTTTTAATATTCATTCGTATTGTAGCTTGTGCCAATGCTTCATATGTTTTTATTACTGAATATATTTAATTCTGTGAATTAACTTTGCTTTGCATACGTATTAATCACTTGTGTGCTCTGAGCATTTCTGTATAGATTTTTGTGTGGACATATGTTTTTAATTTTCTTGAGTATATACTTAGATGTGGAAGGCTGATCATATGATAACTATATAACTGCCAAACTATTTCAAAAGCAGTTGTAGCATTTCATAATCCTACCAAAAATGTGTGAGGGATTAAATGTCACCACTTTTGGAGTAAAAGCACCTCTCATATATTGATGGTGGGAATGCAAACTGTTGCAGCCCCTATGAAAAGCAGTGTGTAGAGTCCTTAGATAAAAATGGGAATACAGTGGTCCAGCAATACTACTGTTACGCAAATATCCAGAGTACATCAGAACACTATATCCAGAGTACATCAGAACACTAATTTGAAAGTAGATATATACCCCTATTTTCATAACTGCAGTGTTCACAATAGCCAAAAGTGTGGGAGCAACTTAAGTGCCCCAACAGATGACTGGTTAAGAAGAGCTTATGGAAAATATATTCAATGGAATACTCTGCAATTTAAAAAGATGGAATTGTATCACTTGAGGCAAAATGGATAGAACTGGGGATGATTATATTAAGTGAAATAAGTAAAAAGGTGGAAGAAAAACTAAGTAGTTTCACTCCTATGTATAATAACTAAGGAAAGGAAGCTACAAAAATAGTAAATAAACTGTCTCTTAGATGTTATGAGAACTGGGTGGTTACTGCAGGGGGACACAACGCTGTTTGAAGGCATGGTGACTTACGTGATGGAGGCTGGATTTCAACCTGAGTCATGCATATGGCAAAGTTGTCATTATTAACATGAACTATTTTTGCTGTCCTAGTTTTCTTCAAAAATACAATTTCTCCACTTCCTTGCCAGTGTTTATTATTTCCCATCTTTTAAGTGTGAGCCATTTTGAAGTTGTATCTCATGGTTTCCTTTTGGTGAAATGTTGAGCACCTTTACTTAGATGCTTATTAATCATTTGTGTACTTTCTCAGGAGGAAGAACTATTAATAGCCTTTACCTATTTAAAATAATTAAATTATTTGTCTTTCTATTGTTTAGTTGTTAGAGTGATATATACACACACACACACACACAAATATATATGGAATATACATATACTCCTCTTAGCAGTTATAGATTTATTGATATTTCTCTCCATTCTGTAGATTATCTTTCACTTTCTTGATGTTATTCTTTTATCTGCATCATTTTCTGTTTTGATGAAGTCCATGATATTTTTTCTTTTGCACTTATGCTTCTAATGTCATCTAAAAAATCATCGACTTATTCATAGAATAAGTTCACTTTTTAACAATTTTATTACTAATTTAATAATGATTGACAGGATTGTGAGATAAGAGGGGTAGAGTTCAAAACAATCTCCACCACCAGAGTTCCATATCCCATCCCTTCCATTGGATGTTTCTCTATTTTTTATCCCTCTGGGAATATAGACCAAAGTTTTTTTTTCTACACTTTTAAGAACGGACATATACAGAGAAGATGGTTTTTAATTTTTATCTTGCCCTTGTCAGACATCAGTAACTTCCAAAGTTTTGACTATGCCATGAAAGAATTGTTAAATACTTATTATTTTAGTTAATGAATTAATTAATTTCTGCCTCCACTGTTATCACTGGGACTCAGTGCCAGCACTACGAGTCCACCACTGCTGGCAGCCACTTTTCCCCATTTATTTATTTATTTTTCTTTCCTCTTATATTTAATAGGACAGAGAGAAATTGAGAAGGGAGGGGGAGAAAGAGAGGGATAAAGACACCAAGACACCTGCATACCTGCTTCATTGCTTGTGAAGAGTCTTCACTGCTGGTGGGGAGCCGGGGACTTGAACCCAGATCCTTGCTCTGGTCCTTGCAATTAGTATTGTGTGCACTTAACTGGGTGTGCCACTGCCGAGCCCCTAAACACTGATTTTCATAACAGACTTGTGGTGTGAAGTGGGCACAGCTGCTAAGCATTTGGACACTGTAGCAGTTGCCTTAATTGGACATTCCTTACCTCTCTAGTCTGACTTGTTAATGGCTTTTTAAGTGAGTCACACCAGCCAAGTGAATTAGACTACTTGGCAAGTCAGTTCCTGCTCACTTCTGAAGTGTTAATCTACAGAAAATAAGCAGAGGACTTCAGCCAGGAGGAAACCTGAATTTCAGTTGTAGAGGTGAAAGAGAGAGAGCTCTTGTCTGTAATCCAATGAGCTTCCAAGTATGGTTCAAGAAACTGTCTAGAAAAAGGTCTATCTTTGGAACTTCTCTTTCTCAACTACAATTCAACAAATACTTACAAATACCTGAAGCACCTCTTTGAAACAATGAAGTCATGATACCTGCCCTTCTTCTTCTTCTAGCATTTGCCCTTCTTCCATAGCCAGTCAACAGGTCAGGTTGAAAGCTGTCAGGAGCTGCTTGTTGCTGGCTTTGAAAGTGACTGGGATCCATGTGGATTCAGTCGTCTAGGAAGGATCCCCAGTTTCCCCAATGTTTGGGTACTCACGGGATGCCCTAAGGAGCTTGGTCTCATTAGAATGATAGAAAATGCGCATACGAAATGGTTAGAAATAATTCTTTAATCATGTAGCTTAACTTTCCATCTATTCACCTTCCAGTATTCTGGCTCCAGTTAGCTACTGTACTTAAGTTCTCTCAGGGAACAGTGAAACTTATCCATAACATACCAGCGGCCAAATTTGATAACTCTTGAAATCTGTGCTTACAACTCTGATGTTTCTTCTCAGCGGCACCCTGAATTTCTACCTGTCATATATATTTTTTCTTTTCTTTTAAAAAAAATATTTATTTAAGTTTTTAAAAAGTATTTATTTAAATATTTAAGTTTTTATTGTTGTTGTAGTTATTATTGTTGATGTCATCATTGTTGGATAGGACAGAGAGAAATGGAGAGAGGAAGGGAAGACAGAGAGGGGGAGAGAAAGACAGACATCTGCAGACCTGCTTCACCACCTGTGAAGCAACTCTCCTGCAGGTAGAAAGCGGGGACTCGAACCAGGATCCTTATGCCAGTCCTTGAGCTTTGTGCCACGTGCACTTAGCCCGTTGAGCTACCGTCCGACTCCCTCTTTTCTTTTCATTTTTTTTTTACACAGTCTTGCCAATGCAAGTTTCATGCATCTAAAACTGATTTTTTTCCCCTCCAGTCTTGTCTCCCCTTTTACCCTCACCAATCTGTTATAATTTTATCATGGTAAAACCAGTCACTGTAGTGACCAGATCTTCCCATTTCTACCACACCACTAGTTCTAGTCTCTCTGTTCTTTCAAGTCTTACTCCACTGTCTTAGTTTAGATTTTCACTGGTTCATGAATTTTACTCCCCCACACAGTGTATCCTTTAATTCTTTATTGACATTTCTGCCAAAATTATTTTTCAAAGCCATGAACTTTATCCTGCCAGTGTTATACATATTTTCAGTGGCTTTCCGTTGCCAGTAGAATAAAGTACAACTCTTTGTGCAGCTTAGATATTCTTCTGTAAACTTTCTTTTCAATTCTTAAGTTGCACAACTGTAAACCTTTCTTAGTTGCTTGATAGTACCAAGATATTCTATGCGTATAGTCTTTTGGTTATGCTCTCTCTGTATCTATCTCTCCCTCCTCCCACTCCCTCTGCTCTCTCCTTCTTCCTCTACCTTCTTTCTATTCTCTGATTCTTTTCTGTTTAAGTATTTGGGCCCAAATTACCATCTGATAAGTCTTCCTGGGGGATCACAGAACCTTGCAGGGTCTTCTGTTAGGGTTTAGTTTTAAACATCTGTGATCATTTACAATTTTCTTTTTTTGCTCCAGTTCCTTGCCTTCCAAATGCATTCTTCAATTCTTTCTTTCTTTTTTTTGCCTTCAGGGTTACTGCTGGGGCTTGGTGCCAGCACTACAAATCCACTGTTCCTGGAGGCCATCCATCGCTGCCCCCCCCTTTGCCTTTGTTATAACTGTTGTTGCTGTTGGATAGGACAGAGAGAAATTGAGACAGGAGGGTAAGACAGAGAGGGGAAGAGAAAGACAGACACCCGCAGACCTGCTTTACTGCTTGTGAGGTGAATCCTCCTGTAGGTGGGGAGCCAGGAGGTCGAACTGGGATTCTGGCGCTGGTCCTTTCCCTTCGCACTATGTGTGCTTAACCCACTGCGCCACTCCCCCCCCCGGCTCCCCATTCTTCAATTCTTTAGTCTTCTTTCTGCTCTTTCAATCTATCTTTATGCAAGAACTCCAGCTATAAATCTGTCCAATAAGCAGAGGTTGTCTTGCCTAAACGCTTAGAATAATGCCTCATCCAGAAGGGACACTAGATGGAGATTCAGTGAATAAATTAAATAAACTAAATGTGATTAAAACTGTTATCTTCAACCACTTAAAGGTAAATAGAATAGGTCCACGTTTCTTGTTAGTCCACAGTATGATTCATGTGTTTTTCTTATGCTATTTTTATTTTGTTTTGTTTTATTTTCCCTCCAGTTGCTGGGGCTCAGTGCTGGCACTATGAATCCACTGCTCCTGGCTGGCATCTTTTTTTTTTTCATTCATTTTGTTGGATAGGACAGAGAGAAATTGAGAGAAGAGGAAAAGATAGACAGAAGCGTCCTCCCTGCAGGTGGTGGGTGGAGATTTGAACCTTGGTCCTTGCACTTAGTACTGTGTGTGCTTAATGGGGTATGCCACAGCTTGGCCCTCTCATTTGCTACTTTTAGATTGTAGAAAGAATTATTATCTGGAAGCAATAATGTCCGCTGTCCCTCCCCACCCACCCCACCCACCCAAAAAAGGGAAGAAAATGAATTATGCTAAATTGACCATGAAGGAAAAGCTTGTTTGGTCCTGCACATAGTGCAAGAAACATCTCAAACTATGAACAGCATGTAGTTTATGTAGTCTAGTAGAGAGAGCTTTTGTGGGATGGGTGGCACCATAACATAGTAGTTTCATGTATATTTGCTTTAGGGTCAGAAGAGGCTTGAATCCAGACATACATGTCTCTTTTTGGTCAGATGCCTGACTTCTCTGGACCTCTGTATTTACCATCATGACAGGGAACACTCCTCAAAAGGATTTTTTGTTTGTTTGTTTGTTTTTGTTTTGGAAGATCTAGAATATGATTTTGTATGTGATTAAGTAGCTATTTTATGTATATGTTTGAATGAGTGTTCATGCATTACTTTGCAAGTCTGGAAAATGTAAGCAATATATATAATACATTTGACTAAGTTCCACTGAGCATAGTCCCTTTTCTTAACTTCTTGGGCTAGTGATCAGGCTCTCTTGAAACGTTTAACACTATGAGGAGAGAGAGAGAGAGAGAGAGAGAGAGAGATGGCAGTGAGCTGACATTCTACAAAGTAAAATTCTCCCTAGAATTGATATCCTTGGGCATATTTAAATAGCAGTGTCCAAGAGTGTAAATACAGCTGAGAAATGATGTTATTACCTTTAAGAATATCTTTTTTGTAATATCAAGATATCTCTATTTAATTGGTAAGATGCTCTGTGATACCATTTAATTGAAATGAGATTTGGGGAGTGGGGGATCATAAGGCAGTCTTTCTTGGATCAAAGATTGCTGATGAAGTCTCTCTTATTGTTGGCTGTCAGAAATCAAATCACTGTCTACTGTCATAAACTAGTCAATCACATTCTCTTTCTGAGGGTTGAGTGCTAGTAGGGGATTTTTTTTTTAACCACTTCTGTACTGTACTGCTTCCTTTATGTTATTGAACATTATCAGCATGTTGAACTATTATCGCTCATATTTTCCTGTGAAACAAAAATACATACATCCATACTCAGGGGTGAGGCCGGATTTGAAGAAAGTATAGAGAAAAATACAATTTTGTCTTTTAAAAATATCCCAGGAGGTGGCCGGGCAGTAGCGCAGTGGGTTAAACACACATGGCGCGAAGCAGAGCCCCTGGCTCCTCACTTGCAGGTGTGTCACTTCACAAGCGGTGAAGCAGGTTTGCAAATGTCTGTCTTTCTCTTCCCCCCTCTGACCCCTCCTCTCTTGATTTCTTTCCTTCCTATCCAACAGCAACAACAATAAAAACAACAATATCAACAAGGGTAACAAAATGGAAAAAAAAAAAAAAAAAGGCTTCCAGGAGCAGTGAATTCGTAGTGCAGGCACTGAGTCCCAGCAATAACCTTGAAGGAAAAAAAAACATCCCAGAAATCTTGGGTTCTTATGCTTAGAATTCTTTCTAATTTGTACTTTTTTACACACTGTTCTTACATTGAAAAACTGGTAACAAATTATATGGACTATCTCCCCCCCCTTTTTTTTTAAAGGAGAAAGTAGAAATGAGTGCTTGCTGAGTTCCCTGATTTCATAGAGGAAAAAAAAAAAACACTGTCATTGTCTTTTGGCTTGCATGAAGATGATGAAAATGGAGGAGCTTAGTTAAAATGTGAAGCCTTTCACTATTAAAGGTTTGCATGAACCTGAACTGACACAGAATCAAAGATTCTGTGACAGAATCAAAGATTCTGTGAGAGCATGACAGAAAGAGATTGATTATATCAGCACAACAGGTCTTGAAAATATGAAGCATCAGCCTTAATAGTATATTGCATGACACTGCTCAAAAGTATCTCAGACTTGGTCAAATGACAGATTTTTATTTTTATTTTTACATTTTCTTAATTAAGATGGGCTTAATTGGAGCTTACCCTCCATGGAAAGTTACCGATGGAATTACATTATATAGCCAGCTATAGGCTTGGCTGAAAGCACTATCTAAGCAAGGCAGAGCAGGCATTATTTACTCTCTTGGCACATCACTTCTCTGCCAAGTGTGCTGACTGTCTTCGTCTCCAGTATTCTAGCAGATGGCATGTATGGGAAGGATACAGTCAGTTCCCTATACTGGCTTACATCTTCCAGCGGGGTTCTATGGAAGGATGGTGTATGCGGCACAGAACTTGGGACTTTTCAAAGTATCCTGAAAGCCCCTTAGTGGCCAATCAGCTGCTATAAGAGAAATGGTGGTAAATGAGGTAGAAGTCCTCTGTGAATGAAGTAATGGTCTGGAAGGGGCTATAAGTTTGGGTTTCCATTCTGCTAATTGTCTCTGTGACCTTGGCAAATGACTTTATTCCATTGCTTTTGCAGATGGAAGGAATTATGCAAGTGGTCATATAAAACCTGGAAATCACAAAATGCTAAAAATACAACATATAGGATGTGATTTTTTTTTCTGTTCTTAGGAAAGTTACTATTTCTAGGCAAAGTGGATCAGAAGAGAATAGTGCTCTAATGCTCTAAGAAGCAAATGAGTGATAAGCTGGATATTGGTGTGCTTGCTGCAATTAAGGAAGCTGCTGTGGAATTACTGACTCACCCTTCATTAAGATTGCAATGCTGTCTCCTGGAGTTTTTGATTTTTCTCCTCTGTTCAGTTAGAAATCTCTCTTTTTTGTGACAGGAGAAAATGACATGTTCTTCCTTTTGTGTTGTTACCATTTTTGGTGCATAGTGGGCAGAGTTTACACTGGATAAGATTTCAAAGTTTTTTTTGTTGTTTTTTTTTTTTTCTGTGAAGAGGCCTTCGCTGCAGACAATAGCAAAATGGTTGGGGAGAGACCATTGGTGCTTTTTATTTTATCAGATTCAACCATCTACAAAGGTTAAACTTAATGACTGTTCCATAGATGCTGGATGTCTTTTTATTGTCATTATCAGAGGGTACATTTCTAGCCTTAAATCTGGCTTGATTTTGTGTTAAGCTGTTTTTGCCCTGTGAAGATGCCTGCATTCCTGTGTCAATTTCAGCTCCCCACTTCGTCATCTTTATACCCACCAAGTTGTTTGTTCTTGGGAGGAATACAAACTATTTTAAATATGGAGTTATCCTGAATAAATTATAGTTAAACGATAAATTTTGTAGAGAAAGCAGAGCTTACAGAGGCCATCTGTATGCAGATGCTGGTTTATCTACTTTTTTTTTCTTTATCTTTGTTGTAGTCCTTTTCCATTGGTACAAATAAGAAAGAGTCAATTGAATTTCCTGTCTAGGGAAAGAAAATGAGATTAGGAAATGAAAATCTTGCAGAGGTTGCAAACTGACCTTGTAAGGCTGATTTGGACCCTGTATCATTTTGTTTCTTTGGTAAATTTAGGTTCAGAACCATATAGAGAGATTTTTTTCTGTGCTGTTTGGTACAATCTCCACTGCTCCTTAATGTCTTAATACTTTCCCTGTTTGTCTGCCCTATGGATGAATTTGAGTTTGATCTACTGTATGTGTTATGCCAAGGACTTGATCTTTGCCTCTTGTTTAGCAAGAAAGAATTATCTACACTAGAGCAATATTCTGAAACTAAATGCACAGGAAAATGACAAAAATTAAAAAAAAAAAAAGATAATCATAGGAACAGGAGGGGGAAGTTGCCATTCAATGGGTACAGTGTTTCAGTTATTCAAGATGATTAAATTTAATAGATGTTGTATATATAAATCTGCACCTATAAGGACTAGGTGGTGGCACACCCAGCAGATCACATTCAATACTATGTGCAAGAATCTGGATTCCATTCCCAGTTCCTACCTGCATGGAGGAAGCTTCAGGAGCAACGAAGTAGTGCTATAGGTTATCTACCCCCCATCTCTCTCTCTCCCTTCTCCCTCCTTCCAACCCTCCCTCCCTCTGTCACTGCCTCCATTTTTCCCTCTCCCTTTCCTTCTAACTCCCTCCCCCTTCTCTCTCTCAGTTTCTCTTTGTTCCCATCAAAGACAAAAACAAAGCCCCCACATACACCCCCCACACACTGACACACATAAAAAGATGGAGCAAGAGCAACAGCAGAAGAAAATGACCACCAGAAGCGCTGCATTTGTCCTGCAGGTGCACTGAGCCTCAGTAATAGCCCGGATGGCAATAAAAAATTGCAACTATACAAAACAGATTATATTGCACAGTTAGAAATTCTTGAAAGGGCACATCTCATCCTAAGTGCTTTTACTACAATAACAAAAGCAAAAAACTACAAGTAAAAGTTAGAAAGTAAAGTAATGAAAATAAAGTAGAAATCTAAACTATTTCCTTGAGAGAAGCTGCATGAAGGAACAAATACAATACAATAATTGGAGGGGAAAATAGAATCAAAGAATTGTATGAAACTCTGTCAGTGATAAAACACACATATACAAAGGGCCTGTGGAGATAGCTCACCCAATAGAGCACACACTTCACCATTGGTCCTTGAGTTTAATTCCTAGCCACTATATGGGAGCACCAGATAAAAGAGAAGCTGTGTAAGTGCTGGAGTGATGCTGTATTTTCTCTACTTATGCCTGGCTATCTCTTACTCTCTGTCTCTCATTCTTTATGGGGGTGAAGGAGGGGGGGGAGGAATAGTCCTTCAGGAGTAGTTGAATCATGCTGACAGGTAACCTCAGCAAAAACCCTGGTCTCAAGTCTAACTTTTTTTTTATTTCTTTATTGGGGAATTAATATTTTACATTCAACAGTAAATACAATAGTTTGTACATGCATAACATTTCCCATTTTTCCATATAACAATACAACCCCCACTAGGTCCTCTGTCATCCTTCTTAGAACTGTATTCTCCTTACCCACCTATCCCAGAGTCTTTTACTTTGCTGCAGTACCCAATTCCAGTTCAGGTTCTACTTGTGTTTTCTTTTCTGATCTTGTATGCAACTTCTGCCTGAGCGTAAGATCAGCCCATATTCATCCTTCTGTTTCTGATTTATTTCACTTAACGTGAATTTTTCAAGGTCCATCCAAGATAGGCTGAAAATGGTGGCGTCACCATTTTTTATAGCTGAGTAGTATTCCATTGTGTGTGTATGTATATATATATATACCACCACTTGCTCAGCCACTCATCTGTTGTTGGACACTTGAGTTGCTTACAGGTTTTGGCTATTACAAATTGTGCTGTCAATAACATATGTGTAGACAGATCTTTTTGGATGGGTGTGTTGGGTTCCTTAAGATATATCCCCAGGAGAGGAATTGCAGGATCATAGGGTAGGTCCATTTCTAGGCTTCCGAGAGTTCTCCAGACTGTTCTCCACAGAGGTTGGACTAACTAACATTCCCACCAGCAGTGTAGGAGGGTTCCTTTGACCTCACAACTTCTCCAGCATTTGCTGCTGTTACCTTTTCTAATGTATGACATTCTCATAGGAGTGAAGTGATATCTCATTGTTGTCTTTATTTGCATTTCTCTGACAGTCAGAGACTTGGAGCATTTTTTATGTGTTTCTCGGCCCTTTGGATCTCTTCTGTGGTAAATATCTGTCCATGTCCTCCCCCATTTTTGGATGGGGTTATTTGTTGTCTTGTTGTTGAGATTTGCGAATTCTTTACATATTCTGGTTATTAGCCTCTTGTCTGATGTATGGCATGTAAAGATCTTCTCCCATTCTGTGAGGGGTCTCTTGGTTTGGGTAGTAGTTTCTTTTGCTGTGCAGAAGCTTTTTAATTTGATGTAGTCCCATAGGTTTATGCTTGCCTTAGTCTGCTTTGTGATTGGATTCGTTTCATTGAAGATGTCTTTAAAATTGATGAAGAAAAGAATTCTGCCAATATTTTCCTCTAACTATCTGATAGTTTGTGATCTAACATCCAAGTCCTTAATCCACTTGGTATTTACTTTTGTATTTGGTGAAATATAGTGGTTCAGTTTCATTCTTCTGCGTGTTTCAACCCACTTTTTCCAACACCATTTATTTGTTGAAAAAACTCTGCTTTCCCCATTTAAAAGCCTATTTTGTGCTTTTTCTTCCCTATAGGCTATGGGAGCCTGAGGGCTTTTAAACTATAAGTAGGCTTCTTAGTTTAATCACTGACTCCTGACTAAGAGATAAAGCAGGGTATGGCAGAGATAATCCAGTAGTTATGCAAAGAGACTTTCACAGCCCCACTGCTATGCCAGGGACGTATAAGTCTTCGCCTGAATTTCCTGGTTAGATCTCTGTCCCCTGATGTCAGCCCAGGGCCTCCCTGCTGCTGCTCCAGATTCAGAGGGCAATAGCAATGGAGACTCAGAGTTGCACTTGGTGAGTCTCAGGGGAGTCCTCTCCTCCCTTCAGCCATCCCCTTGTTGGTCATTGATTTGGTGGGTTCCTGAAGTGGTTCTAGTCCTGTCTTGTTTCAATCCCAAGTGGTCTCCTTTGGTATTCCTAGTTGATTTGGGAGAGGAGAGGAAAGTAGAGGAGGGGAAGGGAGGGGAGGGGAGGGGAGGGGAGGGGAAGGGAGGGGAGGGGAGGGGAGGGGAGAGGAGAGGAGAGAAACAGATCTGCTGCTCCTCATAGCCCCGCCTCCAGAAGTCTCCCTCAAGTTTAACTTTGCAAATGGGATGTTTATTTGTATGCCATACCAGGCGAATCTGCAGAGGGCTTCATAGATATACTACATCAATGAGTACTTTCCCTCTTCCAGTTTTCCATCTCTGTTTTGAGAAAGGACAAGGAGAAACGCCAAAGCACTCTTCTGCCATCTATGGAGTTCCCTCAGTAGTCTCATGTGCCTGGATTGAGACATGGTAAAGCATACACTCTACCTTCTGAGCCACCCCTGCCTTCTATTTAATACTTTAAAGTAAAACTTAAGGTACTTTAAAAGAGTTTAAAGATAGATCTCTGTTTTAAGTGCATTTAACTCGTTATAACAAGTGTTGAATTCCTTTGCAATTTGAAAAAGAAAAAAAAGTTAATGAACATTCTTCTTCTCCCATTCTGCTTTTTTAGGGGATTGGCAGGTGGGGGGCAGATATTGTTAAATAGATTGAAAATCCCGTCACTTTTTTTTCTTTTTTTTTTAAATTTTATTTATAAAAAGGGAACACTGACAAAAACCATAGGATAAGAGAGATACAACTCCACACAATTCCCACCATCAGAACTCCATATCCCATACCCTCCCCTGATAACTTTCCTATTTTTTTATCCCTCTGGAAGTATGGACACAGGGTCATTATGGTGTGCAGAAAGTGAAAGGTCTGGCTTCTGTAATTGCTTCCCCACTAAACATGGGCGTTGACAGGTCAATCCATACTTCTGGCCTGTCTCTCTCATTCCCTAGTGGGGCAGTTTTCTGGGGAAACAGGGCTCCAGGACACACTGTTGGGGTTGGCTGTCCAAGGAAGTCTGGTTGGTATCTTGGTAGCATCTGGAACCTGGTGGCTGAAAGAAGAGTTAACGTATAAAGCCAAACAAGTTGTCGACTAATCATGAACCTAAAGGCAGGAATAGTGCAGATGAGTATTTGGGGGTCACTGTTTTATAGATAGCTAGTAGTCCTATTTTAGTTATATTCCAAAGGGCTCATGACTATACTTTTTTTTTTTCTCTGAGCCTGACAGCTGATATGCAGGTGGATCCAAGTTATTATCTGGGGAGATGTCATGGTTGGTAAAAGATCTAGGAAGCTGGATCAGGAAAAAAAGTAGCTCCGAAATATGTGAAAGGTGTATAAGTATTGTCGACTATAAACCCTATCGATTTGATCTGATCTGGGGCCCATATTCAGCTTAGGAGCCTATGTGACCTCTGCATCCCTGTAGATCTGAGTTCACATTCTGTGGTCATGAGTAGGAATGTTCCAAGCTGCCCCAATTTCAGGACCTATCTTCCTCAGGTGGAAGATAGATTAAGTTGTCCAGCCTCCTTTTGGAGAATGGAGCATTCTCTATCATTACTGATTCACATTGGGGGCAAGGCCCTATAGGGGCCCACAAAGGGATCTATTGTGTTGTTCCTGATAAGAGATGACCGGTAACAGTGGAGAGAGGGATTTATTCAGCGTCTACGCCTATTATGTCTGTTTGGGAATGTCAGGACTCCCCAACTTGGGCCCCAGCTGATGGGGTGACCTGATAGTGCGAGTCACTTTTTCTAAATTATGGTAATTGTTAAAGATATTCTTTATGTGTGAGAAGACTGGTTCTTTGGAATATTCCTTAATCAGAGCTAAAATACACTAGGTCTTACAGCCAGTGAAGAGACTCCCAGTCTAGGTATACAGAATAGAGACTCAGAGAAAGACAAACTCCTGAGCAGTATGCTTTCCAGTGGGTTCGTTAAAGTGCTGTCACAAGTGGCATCCTACTGCTTCTTTTTTAATTTTTTTTATTGCCTCCAGGGTTATTGCTGGGACTCTGTATTGGCATGACTAGTCCACCACTCTCAGGTGCAGTTTTTTCCTCTTTTTTTTCTTTCTAATATTTGTTGTTGTTTTTGTTAGTTAGGACAGAGAGAAAAAGAAAGAGGATGGGGAGACAGAGAGAGGGAAAGAAAGATAGACATCTGCAGACCTACTTTACTGCTTCTGAAGCAGACTCCTTGCAGGTAGGGATGGGGCCTTAAATAGTGTCCTTGTGCTTGGTAATATGTGTGCTTAAATACTGGGCCACCACCTGGCCCCCTCCATCCTACTGCTCCTTTAAGTTTCAATTGTATCTATCAAAACTGATACATAAATCTAGCTCACAAATTAGAATCTGTAGCATACAGGTGCATAGGCTTGATTCCCCTCCCACCCAATAAAACTAGGTTTAAAATATCCTGTTATTTATTATGGCTCACAGAATAACAACAAATATCTCCAGTGAAATGGTTTGTGGTATATAAAAATGTTCTGAGGGCACAAAAAGGCATAAAATTACTTGCTTTTTTTTTTTTAATCTCCAAAAGACTTGAGAAAACAACTGCTGTGCATGTTACAGGCAGGATACATCGAATAGTAATTTCACAGGAGAGGGAAAAAATACCCAAGCACAAAAGTTAAAATCAGAGTAATCTGAGTTATTCACAATGCTTGAATATCCTGTCCATATTCAGGGCTACTGCTTACATTTCTAAAGAAACTTACAAACCAGATGTCTGGTTGGCAATTGGTTTTGATGAATCTCCAAATCTTAGCAATGAGAAAATTTGACAGTTGTCAAAAGCAGCTAGTTATTATGAGTGAAATAGGGAATTTTCTTATCTGTTGCAAGTTTAGAACTATTACATTGCAGAATGATGTTCTGTTTATAAAGACAGCTTCAGAGCATATGGTGCAAATCACACATTTTTTGAAATGACAGGTGATTTTCTTGGATGTTGGAAGCTATTTTAATGCCTATACAACATGCATATGTTTTTTTAATCAGCAATCACAATGTCTTCTTACTCTATAATTAAGATAAATACATATATTTTGTTACTGGAGAGGCAGGTCAGAGGTCAATCAGAGGATTTGTAAGTACAAGGTCCTGAATTTAATCATTGGCACCACATGTATCAGAGTGATATTGTTATTTGATTCCTTTTTTTTGATAATAAACAAATCAATCTTGAAAAAAATAAGTTCATTATATAGGCATGGTACTGCCAAGAATTCATTCTGTGACACTGATGTGACTTTAATAGTAGTTGTCAAGTCCATGTGTGCATTAGAGTCATTTGGGAGTGCCTTGTTTCCCAGGTCCCTTCCCACTCCTGGAGGCTCCAGCTTAGTAAATCGGGGGGACTCCAGGCTGCAATATTTTCAACAAGCTTCATGAGCAATTACAAACTATAGTTAAGTTTGAAAAACACAGAACAAACACAGCTCGAGAAAAAGCAAGGAAGAAAGAAAGAAAGAAAAGAAGGAAGGGAGAAGAAAGAAAGAGAGAGAGAATGAAGAAAGAAAGAAAGAAAGAAAGGAGGAAAGAAAGAAAGGAGGAAAGAAAGAATAGCTCGATAAGAAAGTGGGCAGAAGATATAAATATATGGTTCTCAACAGAAGAGATATGCCGCATGGCCCACAGACATATGCAGAAATGCTTCAACTCACTCATTAGACAAATGCAAATTAAAATCACATTGAGATTCTACCTCACACCTCGGAGAATGGGCTCCATCAATAAGACAAGTGAAGATAAGTTTTGGAAAAGATGTGGAGAGAGAGGAACTCTTATTACATTGCTGGTGGGAATGCAAATTGGTGCAGCTATTATGGAGAACAGTATGGAGAATCCTTGAACAAATACAAATGGAAATACCTTATGATGCAGCGATTCCACTACTAGGCGTATACCCAAAAGATATAATAACATTGATTCAAAGAGTTATATGCAACCCCATGTTAATGGTGGCTTTATTCACAATAGTAAAAACCTGGAAACAACCAAAATGCCCTTTAACAGATGACTAAATAAAAAAAAAAAAGTTATGGGACTAGGGGACTAGCAGTAGCACACCAGGCTAAATGCACATAGTACAAAGCCCAAGGATCCCGATTCAAGCTCCCAGCTCCCCACCTGCAGGGGGGTCATTTCAAAAGCAGTAAAGCAGGTCTGCAGGTGTCCTGGTGTCTTTTCTCTTCCCTTTATCTTCTCCTCTCTCAATTTCTCTCTGTCCTACCCAATAAAAATACAAGAAATGGCAATCAGGAGCAGTGGATTCGTAGTGCTGGCACCAAGTCCCAGCGATAACACTGGATGAAAAAAAAAAATTACAGGGCATATACTCAACAGAATATTATTCAAGCAATAAAAAAGATGATATTGTGTCATTTGGGATAAAGTGGATGGAACTGGAGCTTGGTGAAGCAAGTATGGAGGAGAAGGATAACTATAGAATGGTTTTGTTCATATGCACTATATAAAGAATTGAATATAGGAATGTGAACAAAAAAAGTCAACCTATATCTTAAACTGTGGGAGAACTTTAGTGGTTATCTGTGGGGATAGGGATGGGGACACAGACCTTTAATGACAGGAGTGGTGAGAAAGAAAGAAAAAAAAGAACTTAGGTGGTGGGTGTGGTGTGGAGCTGTACATTATAGTCTTACAGTCCTGAAACATACTATTAATCACAAATAAAACATTTAAAAGAGAGAGGAGAGGAGGGGAAAAAACCACTAGGTTGGGTAGCATCTATGCAGTGTTTAGATGTGCTCCTCAGCAAAGCTGGCTCCTCTTCCTGCTACATGCAACCAGGCACTTCTTTCCGCATTTAGTCTTTAATTGCCCCACTTACATATTCTCCTTCCTGGTGTTTTTTGACTTATACCCGATGTTCCCTAATGAACAGTAGTTTCTAAATATGGGCTTCTGAAATTACTTTAAATAAGAGATCCACAGTTAAAAAAAAAAAAAGAATGACAGTTTATTCATTACAGAATGTTATTGGGGGAAAAGAGAGTATTATGGAAGCCCAGTGATGTTATTTTATTTCTTTGTCCAGTCTTTCTTGCACTCTGGGATTGCTTGCTTCTCCTTTCAGTAAATGGAATCTTGTGCAGAATCTCACTCCATAAAGCAGATGAGCATGGGGCCAGGTGGTAAGCACCCACATTACAGTGTGCAAGAACTCAGGTTCAATCCCCTGGGCCCCACCTGCAGGGGGAAAGCTTCATAAATGCTGAAGCAGGGCTGCAGGTGTCTCTCTCTCTCTCTTTCTCTCTCTCTCTCTCTACCTCCCCTTCTACCCCCAATTTCTCTCTGTCTCTATCCAATAATAAATAAATAAATCTTTAAAAAAATAAGTAAAACAAATGAGCATGCTCATATCCTACCCATTTGGCTTCCTTCTGGCTCAGACATGTGACATTTCAGGTCCCTCTCATGAAGCTGAAAACTGTATTGACCTGTAGCCTTTTGTGCCCCACCTGAAAGCAACAAGCACAGTAAGATGAATTTTCATGTTTAAATTGTATAGTATAACTTGATACATTCTCAAAGTAGAATTGATCCTTAATTAAAATGATTTGCATGTAATCTAAACTGTTTTTCATCATAAACCTGTCTGTAAGACTTCTAGTGAAATTCAATTGTCAAAGAAGATGAGGTATTAAGTTTAATTATTTTGGAAGAAATGATTCACTCAATAAATATTTATGAAGCACTTCTTAGCTATGACATGATTCAGTTTGTAATGTGCAGTCTGCCTCTTTAAAATTTGCATGATCTTTAAATTGGAAGGCCAGATATTCTCATGGAATGTCTCTTGTTAGGTCTTCATTTCCTTATCTCTTATAACAATAAATGAACCCCTTTAGCATAGATGGATTCCTAGCCAGGTGACAATTTCAGAGATATCTCGGCTTCAGATTTTGGGGGGAGAAAAATCAATTTTTCTTGTCACTGGAAGGCTCCATTGGGATAAAGTGATATTCGAGGAAGTAATACAGTTACAGTCCAGAATGTGAACTTCTCCCAGTCTTCTTAAGAAGTAAATGACCTCGGACTTAATTAAACTACTTTTGGTGCCTGATGTAAGTAAGCTACTGTAGGGAGACTGACCGGGCTTCATAAAGGCCAAAGAAATTTTCAAGCTAGGCTAGATATGGATCCGACAGCAAGAAAACACAATGATGCTAAGCAAAAAGAGTCAGATTCTCCATATTGCAGAATGTCATTGAAATTACCAAATGCCACAGTGTATCTAGGGAAAAAACAAACAAACTAGTCATTCTGGATATTTGTGATCTTTGACAGTTACTTCTTCTGGGATGTTCTAGTCAAGTGATGATGTCTAAGAACTCTTAACTCTTGAAACTCTGAACTGTGAAAGGAATGTCTGTAGTCTGTGGGAAGATTTATATTCTCCTTGCCTTTTTTTTCAATCCTGCTTTTTCTCTGTTATATGCTATAAAGAAAACCTCATTCGGGAAAATAAAAGATGAATGCATGTTCTGAAAGAATAAAGAAATATGCTCAGCTGAAATGATTTCTTTTTAAGAGATGGAAAAAAATTAAATGTGTAGGTGAGAAGCATTAAAATGAAGTATTCCAAATTGCCATTTGTTTACTGAAATAGTCTAAAGCAGCCACAACAATGAAAATATTGAACGGCAAAAAAAAAAAAAAATGAGTGCTAGATACAATAGGGTATAAAGATCTTGGAGACCTAAGTGGAAGGTAATGTAGTGACTAGAGCATAAACTCTAAAAAAAATTGCTTGCATCTAAATCCTAACTATAAGTGCCTGGAAGCGTCGACCCGGCTTTGACCTAGCACGTTATGATTGGGCCCTCCTCAATCGCTATCAAACAGGCCACTGCCGGTGGGCCGCTATGTTCCATCGCTGGGGAGTCAGTGACGACCCGAACTGCCCCTGCGGCTACAGACAGACTATGACCCACATAGTCAACGACTGCCACCTCTCCAGATTCAAAGGAGGTCTTGAAACTTTACATCAGGCTCAACCTGACGCTGTTGACTGGCTACGGAAGAAGAGCAAAGGCTAGAAGAAGAAGTGCCTGGAAATGGTGACTTAACTTATTTTGGTCTGTCCAAGATGACAATACCCATCATATGTATTGTTTATTAGAGCACTCTGCATTGTGCCTGACAGTCACTTGTTCAATACATATTAGTGTTAACACCACCATTCTTTCCTAGTAAAAAAAAAAAAAAAAGAACATTATTCTTTCATTATGTATTAAATCCTAATCGAATACCATTGATTCCTTTTTACATCTTATAACAGCGGAGGTAAAATAGTTCATCTGGCTAGTAGGCTGCTTTGCTCTCAGTGCACCTAGATTCTAGACCGATCTCTACAACATGGAGGGAGCTTTGGTCCTAAGGTTTCTTTTTATTTCCTCTCTGCCTCACTTTATTTCTTTTTCTTATTTTTTTTCAATTTTTCTTTTCCTTTCTATTGTACTTGATAGGCCAGAAAGAAATTGAGAAAGGAGGGGAGAGAGGGAGAGAGGAAAAATAAGACACTGGCGACTTGCTTGCTTCACTGCTTGTGAAACGTCCCCCTGCAGGTGGAGAGGGGGGCTCAAACCCAGATCCTTGCACGTGATAATGTGTGCACTTTACCAGGTGCGCTACTGCCTGACCCTCTACCTCACTTTATAGCTGAGAAATAAATGCATACATAAATCACTAAAGTAAAAGAAACTAGCTCCCCATAGATTGCATGGGGAAAAGTGTAACTGCAATGGTATCATGACTTATATGTGTCTGAATTATGGTGCAGTGTACACTGTATAGCTAAATTTAATTTGAGTACGAGTGTTCTCACTCTTGATAAGCTTGTATTTATTTGTTCTGGCTTATTAAACAGCCAGAATTGTCAAAAAAAAAAAAGGTAGAAATTTCTTTCTAAAATTAAAAATTTACTCCTTCATTCATAGAGTTGTTCTTGAGTCTGTGATGGCACTTCAGAACCCAAACGGAAGCTATCCTTTTTTCCTGTCTCAGTTTGTTTCTTTCTTCCTTTGTTCCTTTCCCTTTCTCTCTCTCTCTTTCTTTTTTTCTCTTTCTTTTCTCTCCCCAGATGGTACAGGGGAAATCTGGGCTGTTTTTATCTAGCTAATTACTTCATCTAGGTTAGGACTTTAAAACCCAAAGACTTGTGAGTGACCATGGTAAGCTTGAAACTTTGGGAATCATGCTTCATATCTGAAATAATCCTGGTTTGAAAATGTGTGAGGGAAACAAAAGATAAAGGGTACCATGTGGCTATCTAATCAGAAAATGTTGAAATGGGAATATGCTGGAATAGAAAATCAAAATGTCATTTGTTCACCAGCCCATGTTTTTCATAAGTACCTTCTTAGAAGCTTAAGCATATTCTCTGAAGTAGAGGCATTTAAAATGTCAGTGTACAGAAGGGTTTCTGTGGTTAGCAAAGGCCGATCTATAAGGCAATTAGGTAATAAAGTCAAAGCTAATTTTTTTTGTTGTCATCTAATTTGTTTTTAAAACATTTGTCTGGGGGGTAGACAGCATAATGGTTATGCGAAGAGACTCTCATGCCTGAGACTCCGAAGTCCCAGGTTCAATCCCCCGCACCACCATAAGCCAGAGCTGGGCAGTGCTCTGTGCAGTTTCTCTCTGTGTCTTTCTCTCTCTGCATTTCTCTCAAAAATAAAATAAATTAAATAAATTAAAAAAAACATTTGTCTGAAATTATTTTTATTGAAATAGTGCATTTTACTGTTACACACATCTCAGGTCTATGTTAATCATAAATCAGCATCTGTATGTATTATATTCACCACTAGAATACAGTCTTATCCTTAATCGTACAATTGATCACTTTTATTAAGTTTATTCATCCTTTTTTTTCTCTTCCCTTTTTCTAACCACTAATTTTGCCTTATTGCCTAACAAATTTTTTCCAGTTCATTCCTTTACTTCTATACTACATAGAAGTGAAATTATATGGTGTTTATCTTTCTTCATCTAATTCATCTCACCTAGCATAATACACCACATTCTATCATTATTGTTAGTGGAAGGACTTCATCATTTATATAGCTTAGGAGTAGGGGAAGTCTGGCCTGTGGGCCTTAGATGGCTATGATATCATTTGGTTCTGACCCTGCTAAAGCTATCACAGGCAGGTCTTAAAATTCAATAAATCTAGAAGTTTTTCTCAAAGCAACATTGAGTGCTAATATATTTTCCTCGTTTATTGGTGAGATGAATAGCTTACAATAAATATAGTTTTTGACACATGTGTAAACTTTATCAGTTTTCTGCAAGACACTTTCAGCCTAGGTCCTCCTCCCCCATCATGCATCAGGACTTGAAAGCACCCCCCCCCCCCCCAGACAGAGCTTTTTGCTTTGGTGCATTGGAGTACTAATGTTTAAGTTGATAATTTTGTATGGCCCATGAATGATATTTTAATGATTTTTAAATGATCTTTATTTGTTAGATAGATACAGCCAGAAATCAAAAGAGAAAGAGGAATAGAAAGAGAGAGACAGAGAGACACCTGTAGCACTGCTTCACCTCTCGCAAAGCTTTCCTCCTGCAGGTGGGGACCAGGAACTCAAATCTGGGTCCTTGCACATTGTAACATATGCGATCAACCAGATATGCCACCATCTGCCCCTCCGTGAATGATATTATAAATATCTAAATGTCCCTTGGTAGAAAAAGATACTCCACTCCTGATATAACTGAACAATATTCCATTGTATGTATTCACACCACATCTTATTTATTCATTTAAGTTGTATCCAATCCTTGACTATTATAAGGCTATAATGAAAATGGGTACAATGTCTTTTGAAATTAGTGTTTTTAGAGTTTTTAATATCCTTCAAATCGTCACAGTTTCTTGAGGACTTTCTTTGTCAGGTACTGTGCTAAGCACTCTCTTCACATTATCTTATTTTATAAGCACAGCAATTTCTATGAGGTGGAATATTATTATCCTCCTGTTTTTGGAAAACTGAGGTTTTATTAGTTAGTAGCTTACCCAAGGTTACATATGTATTGTGGAGATAATGAATGATTCTGAGTCTGATTGCAAAATTCCATGCTCTTACCCCTTTTTCTATACTCTTCATATATGTTTAATGTAGACACAGTTTTTACTCAAATGATATTTTATTTTGCAATGAAGTAATGGCATGCTTAAAAAAAATTAGTTACCAGCTCAAATAAATTTAATATGTCTATCTTCTCTATTCCCCTTGGGCTCATTTTTTTCACTTAACAATTCTCTTTAAAGAGAATTATTTTACCTTGACTGTATACTATGAAAATCCATCCAGGTTAATATATACATACATACATATGTTTCTGATAGCCATGTAGTATGATTGGATATGCCATAGTTTATTCACTTATGCCCTTCATTGGATTGTAGTCACCATGATTTATTCAATTATTTTTTTTCCTGATAGTCTTCCGTAGTATCCCATATTTTTGCCAGTTAGGTAAAATTTCCTTTGATAAGCTTCTGTTACCTGCATCTTAGCCGGTATGCCTCATAAATCTGAACGGTAGAGTCAGCCACACCCTGGTTCAACTCCTGTTCCTAGGGCTCACTTGCTTTATAACGCTGGATAAAACATAACCTGTCTGTGTCTCATTGTCTTTGTTTATGGAATGGGAAAGGTAGTGTGCCTATCAAGGTTTAACACAGGAGGCAATTTAATACTTTGTGCAGAAGGCTTTGGCAAAACCAACGTATGGAGGAGTTGCTATTAAGCAGGAGCAGCCACTGTATTGCCAAAACCAGAAAACATGGACATGATTTCGCTGTGGTTAGTACCATAACACTAATTTTTGGCTCTGGCACATTACTGACAATCACCAGGCACATAACTGATACTCAGTAAATGTTTTTTGACCAGAGATTTGAAAACATACTTTATTCTATGGGAAAAAATTACAACTCTCTTATATTTCTATTTCTATTTCCTATTATCTATGCATAATCAATTATCAGTAGTGTCTGGGATAGAAAAAAACTTAAGTGGTTAGTTTTTATTTTTTCGTTACTGGGGGTGTTAATTAATGGATTATAGTCAATAGTTAATTACTGTAGTTTGTACATGTGTAACACTTCTCATTTTTCCACATAACAATTCAACCCCCTCTAAGTCCTCCTCTGCCATCATGTTCTAGGACCTGAGTGCTCACCCCACCCCAGAGTCTTTTACTTTGGTGCAATGCACCAACTAAATGGTTAGTCTTATTGAGGAAATCATTTTTAGATGGAATGAAGACAAGATATAATTTACAAAGACTTTATATCACAGTTTTCATTTGCCTAAATCGTGTACAGTGACTGAGCTCTTATGCATTAAGCTTTATTGCAGTAAGAATGATGGCATGATGATTGGTAGTATTTATAGTGTCAAACAAATGTACCCATCACCCATTACCAAATATTCCTAATCATTACAGCAGCCCTGTGCGCCATATGGCCTCATTATCCCTGACAGCTAAGAGGTCATTTTAATCTCTTCAACTGAGATAAGGTGGGATGAAAGAAAAATCAGTGGAAACAGAAACAAGTCAGCTAATGGGAAAATCACTGTGGTAAGACTTAGAACTCATAGCCCCTCACCCAGGAGGGGATGTGAGGATGGGAGAAACATGGTTCGTCATACTTGAAGATGTCATCTATCCCCGGAAATTAGAAAGTAGGCCCAAATCTTTCTGTTCCACCTTTCAAATCCTAAGGTAACAGTCACAGATGATATTTTATAGCTTCTTGAGGCAATGTCTCATGTGTCAGGTTTTATTTGAGAAAAACAAGTTTTTTTTATTTCTTTACTGGAGGATTAATGTTTTACAGTCAACAGTAAATACAGTAGTTTGTACTTGCATAACATGTTCCAGTTTTCCACATAACAATACAACCTGAACTAGGTCCTGTGCCATCCTGTTCCAGGACCTGAACCCTCCCCTCCATCCACTCCAGAGTCTTTTACTTTCACCAACGCCAGTCCAGGTTCTGCTTAATGAAAATATTTCTTTTAATCTGAAGCTCACTGGGTTTAGGACTATGTGGTCTGAAGGTAATCCTTCAAGGTCAACAGCATCTCAGCTCAGCCACTGTATCCCAGATCCTCAGTCCTGTAAGCACAGAAAACCTCTGGGTAGAGGTTACACATCACTCAAGTTCAAAGACCCAAGTTCAAGCCCCCCTAGTGCCCATATGCATGGGGGAAGAAATGATGCAAATGTCTGTTTTCCTCTCTCCCACTTCCCCTCCCCTCTCAATTTCTCTATCAAATAAATAAATAAATAAGAAAATAAGGTTTTAGGAGTATTTTCACACTGACACATGGTACATGCCCAGTGCCCCTCCCCACCAAACACCTTAGTTCTCACAAAGCCCAAGAAAGATTTTTGTTGCCAACATCATTTATGTATTTACTTATTTACTTTTTTATTTATTCTTACCACCAGGGTTAGTGCTGATACTCAGTGCCTGCAGAATGAATTTACCATTTTCAGTGTTTCTTTTTTTTTTCCTTTTTCTTTATTTTCATAACAGATAGAAATAAAAAAGAAAAGGAGAGGAGAGGAGAGGAAAAGGTGGGGGAGAGAGAGAACAAACACTTGCTGTAGTTCTTCACTTCTTGTGAAGCTTCCCCCCTGCAGGTGGGCAACCAGGGGCTAAAATCTGGGTCCTTGTGCATGGTAGCATGAACACCCTACTGGATGTGCCATGGCTAAGCCCTGATCACCATTTAAAAAAAAAAACAAAATGAAACTCACAGAAATCGTTGTATATTGAAGAAACTGGAAGGAATTACAAATATTACCTCTGTCCCCTTTATTTTACAGATGAGGAAACTTAAGTAATAGTTTGAGATTCCATTAGAATAAGCAGCAAGTATGTCAGGAGCGAGATGGAGTTGGCTCTAGGCAGCCACATCAGCGTAATAATAGTAGTTTCCATTTTTCTTCATACTGCACTGAATTCATTTGTTATAATGAAACTATCTATCTATGTATATTATGGTCTTCAAATTATCTCCAGTAACTAGATAGGTGTTATTAGTTTAAACCTTTAAGACCCATGAAAATAGTTTGGTTCAGCAAGCACGTCTGCTATCTGCACTTAAGGAGATTCTTCCCTGAATGGTAATTGTAGTAACTGCTGCCTTACTCTAATAATATCTTCGATAAAAATAATAATCTGTGCTCCAAATGTCTCTGTCAGTTGCTCAAAGTACTTTGTAGGAATCACTTACTTAAATCCATCCTTTGAGATGGTATATGGAATAGCTTGTAATAGACTGGTTCAGAGGGGGTGGGAAAGAGTGCCAAGGGCTCCTATGAATTAGATCTACTCTTGTTCAGATGTGACCCTCATTCATCCCATTAAATGACAACTTGTGTTTTCAAAACATTCATTTTTATTGAATTAATATATCCTTATTAAACTCCTGAAATAATAGTTGCAGATTTTGTAATAGATGAATAAAACAGGATAGAGAAGTCCTCCTCCTCCTCCTCCTCCAAACAACCAAACTGGGATTATTAATGAAACCATACCCTCTGACTTTTGTCTGTAATCCCATGCATTTTTTCTACTAGATTTTATTGCCTTGAGAAATGTTTTCCTTGGAAGCATAGCGTTGCTTTCAAAGAGCAGTCTTTATATCTCTGGATTATAAAATATGTATATATATATATATATTAATGATCTATTGTTAATTTATGAAACCAATTGCTTCTTTTAAGAACACCAAGAGCATGCAAAATGTAACACTCAGTGCCATTATTATGCCAGGAGTAATAATGTAAGTGATCTTCGATTTTCTAGCAAATGAAAATCTTTTTTGGCTAAAGTCAACAAAATTTAAAATGATATGGCAGCTTTGAATGAGTTTTTTTGGGGGTGGGGGCACATTTCAATTTAGTATTTTATTTTATTTTATCTTATTTTGCTACTAAAATTATTGCTGGAAAATCAGCAGTGCTGCTCCATTGCTTGTGAAGCTTACCCTTTGCAGGTGGGGTGGGGCCTGGGCCTTGGCAATGTGTATGCTCTATAGAACGCACTGCCTTCCAGGCCCTCAATGCCTTAGCACAGCTATAACTGTGTTGGTCATTCAAGTTACCTGTAGGCAGATTGTGATGTTCATGTGGGTGGAGATATAGTTACACTGTCGTAATATGAGCATGCTGTGGGATAATAATCCAGCATTGCTAATCATTTTAAATCAAGAGCATGAAATTCAATCGTAGCATTTCACTTCAGTGCACAAACATTGCCTTGCTCATCTGTGTTGCTATTTTTCCTCTCTGTGATTTTTCTGTCCCTACTGCTCCTCACAGTCATTGCACTGAAACTTAAGTGGCCACAAACACAACCACATTTCCTCTGTGTTCTTCATCACAGGGATACACTTATGTTAGAATTGAAGTAAAGCTAAAATAGGAAACAAGACATAAACCATCCCATTTATGATAGGGTTTGCTCATTATTCTTTGAACTTATTGATTCATTCTATTGTGTAAGAGCATAGCTTTTAAGATTTAGGCAGACCTGAGATGGATCTTGCTTCAGCTGTTTACTGATTGAATATCTTACTCAGGTCAGTTTCCTTGTCTATAAAATGAAGAAGATAATACTTAACTCTTAGGGCAATTGTAAAGATTAAATGAGAGCATGCATAAAGTATTCAATTTAGTACCTTAGAATTTTATTTTATTTTATTTCTCCGTGGTCATCATTGGGGCTCCATGAATCCATGGTTCATAGTGGTCATTCCCCTCCCCCCTTTTCTCTTCATTTGATAGGACAGAGAGAAATTGAGAGGGAGGGGGAGGTAGAGAGGGAGAGGAAAAGACACCTGCAGATCTGCCTCACCACTCATGGTTCAAATCCCAGCCCTTGTGTGGATCCTTGCACTTAGTACTATATGTGCTTAACCAGGTGTGTCACTGCCCAGCCCCCAGAATATTTTTCAATAAATGTAACTGTCTGTGTTTCTCAAGTGGTATTGTATTAAGTACCACTTGTAGTGCTTGGTGTTTTTGTTTGCTTGTTTTGTTGTTATTTTTTCCTTACTCCCACCTTCCCCTCCCCCAAGAAGTTTGGTCCAATCAGTCTAATTGGGACCACTCAAACTTCAGTTTCATGGGTAGATGGTGTAAGAGCCACACTTAGAAAAATTATGCTTTAAGTTCTAAGTAAATGGGCTGTATAATGAGTTCTTCAAACTTTTCTGAGTTATAGTCAAATTCCCTAGAGTTTTCTTTTTTTCCAGAGAAAGAAATTGTAAAATTCAGAGGTCACTCCAGCTGCAAATAGCCAGTAGCAGAAAATAAAATGTTGTGGAATTCATTTATTCATTCACCTATGTCATGAGGCACATTCTCTCTAGCAAACCAACTCCTAGCTGCAGGACACACTGTGAGTCTGAGAGGCATAACAATGACAGAACACTTCCTTTTCCTGGGAGTCCAGGTCTCTGTTTCCCAGAGTAGCTCTCCCTTAGCATCTAGCCACACTACTGCTAGGGCTTCTGCCTTTCCTTCTGAAAGTGTTGCATCTCAAAGGAAGTTGTTCTAGAGCTTAAACTTCTGCTTTGTGGAAACCTGACCCCTGATTCCTGATTAAGACTGGGTTGACTTGTTCTTATCCTCAGATCTGGAGTATATGGTGTTAGAGTAGCAATTCCCTTTAAAGTTGAGAGGATGAGGGGCCAGACAGTGGTCCACCCAGCTGAGTGCACAGACCAAGGTTCAAGCCTCTGGTTCCCACCTGCGGGGGATGGGATGGGAGATCCTCATGAGCCTTGAAGCCATGCTGCAGGTCTCTTTCTCTCTTATCCCCCCCCCCCATTCCCTCTAATTTCTTTGTCTTTACTCAATAAATCATAAAACATTAACAATAAAAATATTTTTTAAAGGTTTAGAGTGTGAGACTTGGTTCTTAGAGACACAAGCCCAGTGCCTGCTCTGGGATTCATCTGATGACTGACTCAATTAATGCCATTTAGATTTCTCTTCTCCCCTTCTTGCTCTGCCTTGATTCTGTCACCCATCTTGAGTTTTTTTTTTAAATATTTTTATTTATTTATTACTGAATAGAGACAGAGAAATTGAGAGGAGAGGAGTAGATAGGGAGGGAGAGAGAGAGAGACTGAGGCACCTGAAGCCTTGCTTCACCACTCATGTAGCTTTCCCCCTGCAGGTTGCTGGGAATACTGTGAGAACCAGGTTGAGTGTGGTGAGGCTTTTCCCATTGAAAAATGGGGAACTGAGGGAACGAATCTCCCTGTCAGACTCCCTCTTGCGAGGTTGAGCTTGGAAGAGGTACAGACTCAGTTTTTTGTTTCCCTGTCAGTCACACCCTGTCTCCAGAAACCCTGCATTTTTTTGCCTCCAGGGGCTTGGCATTACTTAAAATATTAAGCCAGCCCCCCCTGCTTCACCCTGCATTCCTTGATACAATGGCTTGCTCTTTTATTATCTACATATCAATGTTCTCCTTTGTCTAACAAATGACTCAAGGCCTCTCCCTATTTCCCCACCCATTCTGCTCACTTGCTATATTTTTTCCTACCCTCAAGACTGCAGGGTATTATTAATCCTACCAGTTAAACCCCTTGCAACAGTTGCTAAGGAATTTTGTAACTTTCCCAGCCCCCTTTTTTACCTTCTCCGCCCCTTTCCTAACCATGTAAGTTATTGTCAAGCCACTTCCGTTTTCAACTTGCCTCTTCCGATTTCCAGCCTTGAGGAGGGCATGAGTGGACTGGGAGGGAGACAATGGCCCTTGCGCTTCTTGCCACGTGGCTTAACCCGGTGTGCTACACCCCGACTCTGGGGTGCTCGGATGAATAAAGATTTGAAGGGCCTCACCACCAGGAACTCAGTTCCTGGGTCATCTCTCTCTCTCTCTGGCTTCACTAGCCCAACAGCAGGTGGGGACCAGGAGCTTGAACAGGCATCTTTGCACACTGTAATGTGAGTGCTCAGCCACTGCCTGGTCCCTCCCATCTGAGTTTTCTACTGAATATATTGACAACTGACTGTAGTTCTTTCTATTTATCTTGGTATTGAATACATCAGGAATCTTGGAGACTGTTGAACCTCTCACCTCCTTTGTCTCTCCAGTCACGTGTTAGGTTCTATGGTCATCCTGAGTCTCACACTCAGCTGCTATGTAGGACCAGTGATAGACTACCCAGGGAAATATTCCTTTGGAATATTTCACCACATTAGCCAAGTCCAAACTCTGTAGAGAATTTCAACTGTCCTTCTAGCCCAGGACTGCTGTGGGGCAGAGGCAAATAGTACCTATATTAAGATTCCTTCCTTCCTTCCTTCCTTCCTTCCTTCCTTCCTTCCTTCCTTCCTCTAGGGTTATCATTTGGTGCCAGTGCCTACACAATGAATTCACTGCTCCCGATGGCCATTTTTTCCCATTTTTATTTGGTAGGACAGAGAGAAATTGAGATAGGATGGATAGATAGAGAGAACAATAGACACCTGCAGACCTGCTTCACCACTTGTAAAGCGTCCCTCTGCAAGTGAGCAGTGTCTTGAACCTGGATCTTTGAGCAGGTCTTTGTGCTTAGTATTATGTGTGCTTTAACCAGGTGTGCCACCACCCAGCCCCCATGAGATCTCCTTCTTACATCTTCAACTCTTTAACCTTGGCCAATAACACATTTACTCCCCTATAGACAATTTACCTATTGTCTTCCCCACATTGTGAAGTTTCAGTTCTTACCTCTTTATCATGATCCTTTGCTTGAAGAACCTATGGAATAAACTGCCTCCTCCTTCAAGTTCATCCTTTGTGAATAAAATAGACTATTAATTATCATCCCTGTAAAATTGCTAATGATCAGTAAGCCTCTCCTTCAAGTTCATACTGGCTAGTTTACTTTTCTTAGGTTCTTACTGCATCTCTTGCTCTGTTGCCTCCCTTCCTGTCCTGCCCAAATTCTGTCTTGCTGTTATCTTAAGTTGGACAAGGCAGAACTACATTCTTCCCTTTACTGCCTCACTTCTGTACCCAAGAAAAGAACTAGCATGCCTCTCTCTCTTCTGTCACCTTTCCTTGGAGCCCAACTAAAAATTACATAAGGATTCTCAAGAAAAATATATCAGTACTGTGGTTAAACATGAAAATGATTCTTACAATTAATTCTCAGACTGGAAAAAAGACATATTCTATGAATAAAATAGACTATTAGTTATCATCCCTGTAAAATTGCTAATGATCAGTAACCAACACCCCCCCCCATGGTTTTTCTCTGTGTGTACATGCCAGGGAAACAAACTCAGGGCCACTGAGACCCAGGCTTTTAAAATCAGCTCTTTGTGAATTGAATGAAGCCAATATTCTGTAAATCCTCCCTAGATACAGTCTCTTACAGAAATACTGGCAGATTCTGTAATGACTGTGGCTGTTTTGACAGGAGGATGTAGTCAATATCACATGAAAATAGATGGTAACTTTCTACCTTCTGCAGTATATAAATCTGGTAGAAATTATGCTATGTGCTCATGTTCATAGGATAGATACACTGGCCGAAATGCTTTATAATATTTTAATTGATTCATTTGGAGAAAGCTCATTCCCTGTAGAACTCGCAGATCTCCATTTATGTAGGGAAAGAAAATTGTAGTCCTATCCCCTTGGCTGCCTGAAATTCCATCATTGATGTGATGAGCTCTTTGTTCCTCATTTTGATACAGAAAAGATATTGAACTGAAGAAAATGCCTGAAATATATCTTTTTCCACTAATAAACTAAGAAGTGGTAGTGGTGCTGTTTGTTAATTCGATATTTGTTTTGCTTTGCCAAATAGATTTGCCATTAATTTCATTCAAGCCACACAAAACTCTACATCAGTGACATGCAGAGGTGGATTGTGGAGTAGTTGCCAGCATTTGTATTGATGATACTTAATGCAGATTTAAGACAGAGAGAAATCAAAACAATACATTGTGCTGGAGTACAGAAGCCAGGAGAATACTGTTGGGTACTCTGAGAAAGACTCTTTTGTGTTGTCTCCAGGGTTATCGCTGGGGCTTGGTGCCTGCACCACAAATCCACTGCTTCTGAAGGCTTTTTTCCGTTGTTATTGGTGATGGTGGTGGTGGTGCTGTTGTTGTTGTTGTTGTTAGATAGGGCAGAAATTGAGAGAGGAAGACAGAGGGGGGAGAGAAAGATAGACACTTGCAGACCTGCTTTACTGCTTGCGAAGCGATCCCGTATCCCACAGGTGGGAAGCCGGGGCTCAAACCAGGATCCTTGCTTGAGTCCTTGCATTTTGAACTATGTGCACTTAACCCGGTGTGTTACAGGTAGGCCCCCCTGAGAAAGACTCTTTTTCTCTTCTGAGCCTTGCCTGGTGGCAGTCAGCTTTTCCTCTGTCCTCGGACTAAACACATTAGTGAAACCATGCATGACTGATTGGGATTTGAAGAAAGAGAAAGAAATTAGGTCTCAGCGTCTCAGAGCTGAAGTATTTACATAGCAAACTCTAAGAGGAAATTTCATTTTTAACTAGCTTCATGTCTCCCATAGTTTATAACAACTCAAGTAAGTAGAACTGTTGGAACTTAAGGATAGTACCTGACAGATGAATAAAATTGCCACCCTTCGTTCCTGTTGCTTCAAAGATCTTTTCGGTTAACTAGCTCATGGCATGCTCTGCCCACCTCGATGCAGTCATCTCCTGAAGCCCAGCTGCAAGCATCTGCATCAGAGCCCACTTCTCCAGGCACCACTCAGATCACTTTGTCACCAACGACACACATCTTGACATCTTTCTGTGGCTTTGTCTTCTTCTCTGTTTCTAATGGTTTCATGGAATTTAATGCTTTTACTATAGAGAAATTGATTTCGCTCAGTGGAGGAATTTTGACTTTGTTTTGGTCTCAATCTGTAAGCTAGAATCAGCTCTGAAGAGGCCTCTCTTCGGCTAAGTGTTCAGAATTGTGTGGTAGACACTGTGGGTCAGGACCCTATTCCAGCCTTCATTACACTGTTTCTTCTCTTCCCTCCCACATTCTCCTTATTGTCTGTTTCTTCTAAATCTCTTTCAATCAATCCTTTTAGGCATTAGGAGAAGTATAAATAACGTCTCATGCACTACAGCAGGGGTCCTCAACACGGATGTTTGCAGTCTCTTAGCAGGTAATGAAATAATTCATCCTAGGAAACCGGGCATGGCCTGCCTCTGCACAGATCTAAACACCTGTCATACTGGCATGTGATCATCATTGTCCCCCCCGCCCCAAATAATTTTTTTTCAAGAAAAGTCAGAAATTGGGTCCAGGTGGTGGTGCACCTACCTGGTTGAGCACACATGTTACAACGTGCAAGGACCCAGGTTCTAGCCACTAGTCCCCGCCTGCAGGGGAGAAGCTTTGCAAGTAGTGAAGCAGGGCTGCAGGTCTCTCTCTGCTTCTCTCCCTCTCTATCACCTCCTTTCCTTTCAATTCTTGGCTGTCTCTATCCTATACATAGGTAAAGATATACAAAAAGGTACAAAAAAGGTAATTCGGGGTCAGGAGTAAACTCCACAGCTTTCAAACATAGTCAACTAATGGGTGAGTGTGTGTGCTTGTGTACACATACACATTATGTATAGACACACTGCATACATATTATACATATTCTTTGGCACTCTGTATTTTTCTGCCATGTTGATCTTGTGCATTGGTTTGTACTTTCTCTTTACGGTTTTATCTGATAGCGACCAGTTATAGTGGAATTGATTACCCTACTTTTAGTAATACCATATATTTTTGGTCCCTTGCCAAGTGCTATTTGTTGATCAGCTAAAGCCATGGAAAGATTCTGAAAATAGGGGGAAAAAAAGCTAGTTGCTTAAGTCTGAAAATATACTGGTCTGCCATACCCACTGTCACTATGCCTTTCCAACCCCAGAGTCTTCCTAATGAGCCCTGCCTATCTTCTCTTCCACACTAATTGCTCACGTGTGTTGTGACTTAGAGAAGATGCCAAATTGCACGTGCCTGAAACCCAGCGGACTGAGTTCTTCTTTTGCTCATTAGGTTTATATTGGGTCGAGTTAGAGAGTTGTGGTCATGCTCTCCAATGTGAGAATCACTCTGAGGTTAGATCCTTGTATCTTATCATTTCACAGAAGGAATGCAAGAACATTTACAATTGTGCTCTTTGCATGATAACTTCTGAGAAATTTCTCCAGCCTATAGCTCTAGCCATGAGAATGAAACATCAAGTATTTCATACCATTGGAATTGTGAACCTTGGGGCTGGGTGTTGCTGCATGCTGTTCAGTGCTCACTTTCCCATGTGCTGGGACCCAGGCTGAATGAAACCTCTGGTTCTCCCTGAAGGGGGAATCTCACTAGCAAGGAAGCAAGTGCTGAAATTGTCTATCATTCTTTCTTCCTTTCCACTTCTCCCTCTCCTCTGAGTTTCTCTGTCCTAGCAAATAAAGGGGAAAATAGTTTCCGGGAACAGTGGTGCCTAGCCACAGTAATAAGGGTGGCAATAAAAAAAAATAATCACTGTATGTTCTCTCTCTCTCTCTCCTTTTTTTTTTTTTTTTTTGAGATTATGCATTTGTTTCCCTTGAGTGTCAAATTAACCTGCTGAAGAAGTTTTTTTTTTTTTGAACATGTATCTGCTGGACTGTGATACTGGCATTTTGGTCACGTTTAGCCACAGTATCAGTGGGTGAAAAGTGGGGAGAAAGTGAAGAGAGTGGTACATTCTAGAAGCCGTAAGGGCAGGTCCAGAGTAGTGTACCTAGTAGTCTTTGCAGGGGCTCATGCCCGTACTCATTCCAATTTAAAGAATTTCACCCAAAATCTGTTGTAGGGAGCTAAGGATTGGGGGGTGGGGGTGGTTAGCCTTTCCTAAACTGTAAAATGAATGTGTCACTCTTGAAAAACAAAAGGCCTTATTGTCAGTATATTTGAAATCAGCCACCAGACTTGAAGATGGTCTTGATGGATGATGAGCCCAAAATTCAATCCTGGCCATGCTCGCTAATGTGAGAATCACTCCGAGGTTATATCATTTGAGATAAGGGATTCAAGAACATTTACAACTGTGCTGATACCATGATACAATTGGATGATACCATGCAACTTTGACCTATTATATATGAGCATCACTGAACCTGCTGTTTGGGACTGGCTACCTTGTTTGTGTTATAAATTGAGTCTCATATTGATTCCTTTCATGATGGCTGTGGAAGTGAAGTCTCCCTCCTGTTTGAGACCATGTTTTTGTGGGATGCCTTTCATAAAGGAAACTTCTCTTAGTACATAAAAGGCTTCCCAATCCTCACTGATTTGGCAAGTGACTTCCTTGCTGAGAATTTTTCGAGTTAGAGAGTGGGTGTTAAGTGTTTTACTGTAGTGGGAGGAATCAGAAGAGAAGATTCTATCTCTACTTGGAAGTGACATGTAATTGATAGTACTTGTTGAAACCAGAACTTTCTCTAGGAGGCAGAGAAATATGTCATCTTCTCAATTATTTCTGAATAGTCCCTTTGTGCCTGCCTCTGTTCAGGCCCTGGGACCATAGCAACCACTAAACAAAACAGCAGAAGTACCTATCTTTAGTGATCTTACACATTATTGGGACGAAAGAGACAATAAGAAAGAGAAGCCCACAATGTATGAGTAAATTAGTATTAGTATATGGGGGCAAAAAGGAACTGGGACTTGATGCATATGTGATTTCACCATTTCTGATGGATTTTTTTTCCCTCCTTACTTTTAAATTTTCAGATAGAGAGAGACAAGGTGGGGGAAGAGAAAGACAAAAAAGGACCCTGTTCTTCTTCTAGCGTTTGCCCTTCTTCCGTAGCCAGTTAACAGGTCAGGTTGAAAGCTGTCAGGTGCTACTTGTTGCTGGCTTTGAAAGTGACTGGGATCCATGTGGATTCAGTCGGCTACGAAGGATCGTCAGTTTCCCCAATGAATGGGTACTCACAGGATGCACCACGAGAAGGTCGATCCACTGTAACACCACTCTACAATTCATGGCACTTACATGTCAAGCTGAGGTCTCCAATTTTAGTCCTCATGCATGAGGAAGTGTGTTCTCTACCAGGTGAGCTATCTCCTAGAATTTATATTTGTTACTCACACATGGTACTGGCAGTCAAACCCAGGTCCTCATTATAAAAGGCAAGTGCTACCACTCAGCAACCTTTCTGGCTTTGGAGAAGAATTGTTTTTGAAAAGATTATTTTAAGGGCACGGGTAAATAGTTTAATGGTTATGCAAAGAGCCTCTCATGCCTGAGGCTCTAAAGTCCCAGGTTTAGTCTCCTGAGCCATCATAAGGCAGAGCTGAACAGTACTCTGGTTACAAAAAAAAAAAAAAAAAGATTATTTTAAGGACCATCAAGAGCATGGGAAAAGGAAAAAGGAATGATATTTAAAACAGAATGGGCAGAGTAGTTGTCTTGACTAGGTGGTATTTGATGAATTTATTTATGCTTAGAATGATTACTCTTTGGAGTTGGGCTGTAGCGCAGCAATTAAGCACACATGGCCCAAAGCGCAAGGACCGGCTTAAGGATCCTGGTTCTAGCCCCTGGTTCTCCACCTGTAGGGGAGTTGCTTCACAAGCGGTGAAGTAGGTCTGCAGGTGTCTATCTTTCTCTCCCTCTCTCTGTCTTCCCCTCCTCTCTCCATTTCTCTCCATCCTATCCAACAACAACAACAATAAGAATAACTACAACAATAAAACAAGGGCAACAAAAGAGAATAAATAAATAATTATTTCAAAATTAAAAAAATGATTACTCTGCTTCTACTGGATAGTAACTGCAGAGGAGCTCAGGTGGAAACATGGGAGCCATCAGGAAATCATTGTGATAAAGTCATGAGTGACTTAACAACAGGTGTACTTTTTGAGAAATGAGTTATTTTTAAAATGATTGTTCTATTCTTCTCTGTTTTTAATATTTAATTAATTTATGTATTCAGTAGAGACAGAGAAATTGAGAGGGAAGGGGAGATAGAGAGGGCATCAGAGAGACACCTACAGCACTGCTTCACCAATTATAAAACTTCCCCCTGCAGGTGGAGATGGGGGCTTGAACCCAGTTCAAGGGGAAGACTGAGAGGGGGAGAGAAAGACATCTGCAGACCTGCTTCACCATCTGTGAAGCAACTCCCCTGCAGGTGGGGAGCCGGGGGCTCAAACCGAGATCCTAAAGCCACTTCTTGCGCTTTGTGCCACGTGTGCATAACCCGTTGCGCTACCACCTGACTTTCAAAGGTTTACTAGTTTTAAAAGGAAAACTGCAAATATCAGTTGATACTGGATTTGAGAGGTAGAAAAAGAGAAAGTATATTTCATAAAAGAAATAGAAATGGCAAATATACACAAAAAGATAAAATCAGTCAGCTCTAATGAGACAGCATTTTTTATTTGTCAGATTTGCAAAGGCCACATAAAATGTGTAATAGAGCTAAAAAGTGGAACAGATCTCTTTTTGTGTATTGCTGATATAAATATCAATCTGGAAGGGAGACAGGCGGCAGCACAGTGGGTTAAGTGCAGGTGGCTCAAAGTGCAAGGACTGGCATAAGGATCCTGGTTCAAGCTTCAGGCTTCCCACCTGCCGGGGAGTCGCTTCACAGTGTATCTATCTTTCTCTCCCCCCCCCCTGCCTTCCCCTCCTCTCTCTATTTCTTTCTGTCCTAACAATGACAACATCAATAACAACAACAATAATAACTACAACAGCAATAAAAGAAAAACAAGGGCAACAAAAGAGGAAAATAAATAAATGTCAATCCAGAAAGTAGTATGTATTACTTTGATAGCCTTAAATTATTATTGTTCATTGATGGTTAATCTTGCTTTTGGGATGTTAATCTAGAAAGAAAAAGTAAAGAAAAAATTAAGCAAATATTTGTATCAGCTTTATTTGTTAGAGAGAAATAATAAAGTCATCTAAAAATCCATTCTTAAGATGAGTAAGTAAATTTCACTCTGCTATTTGGGAGAGACGATGTTCCTGTCACACCAACACTCATAATCCTGCACCTTATACTTTATGTGCTATAGAGTCCTATTGTTAAAAATATCTTTGGCCATTTCCAAAACTGTGCCACTGTGTTGCTTTATTCACTGGGAACATGTTATATGGTTCAGAGCTGAGAGCCCATTTATCACAGAAACTTTGAAGTGCAGTAAAAACTAAAAGTAAGAGCAAGAATGGCCATAATCATAACATTCAAAGTCAGACAGTTAATGTTAATATTCTCCTTTTTAATCTTTTTAAACTGTGTTCAGAGTGCATGTGATTTTTACTTGGGCTATCATCTCTCAATGAAAAGCTTAAAACTATGCAGATATATCTCTGTTCACTTGTGAATGTATGTGTATGTGCTATGTAAATATGTTCATATCCTAATTCTCAATACTAGATTTAGCCAATTTACAATTCATCTTAAGATTTGAAAATTTTTGTAAAGATTCTAATTTACTCATAATCTTTTAAAAATACATCACCTGTGCAATGTGAAGTTGGGAGACCTAACTGTAAAAACTGTAACTGTTTTTTACTTCCTGTATTTGATAAGACAGACAGAAACTGAGAGGGGAGATAGGGGAAGAGGCAAAGAGACACCTGCAGTACTTGTTTCACCTGCACAGTGAAGTGGGGAGTGGGGTTGAACTTTGGGCATAGTAACATGTGGTTAAGCAAGTGTACCACTGCCCAGCCCCCACTGTAACTAGTTTTAAAACACAGTGACCTGGAACAAATGTGAAGCAGTCTTTCATGAGTTTGTTCCTATCCTCTCCCAATCTGTCCCAAGCTCCAGTAATTCAGGGATTTCACTATGTTCAATCTTATCTCTGATCAGCATCTTCTCCCATTACTCATCATTCTACATCAGGAATCCACACGTAAGCAGTTCAAGAACCTTGAGTGGAACATGAGTTAAAGTTATTCCTGTGGCCAGATCAGCTCCAATCAATAAAAGGTTGTCAGCAATTCTCAAGCTTGAACTTATTAAATTCTGATATTATTTTTAGATGCTAGGTCTACTCTTTTCTATCTGGTTTCTCATCTCTGAAGGAAATAGTGAAATGCAAACCTAGGCAGTTTAGAGGGGTGGAGTTGGAAAGCGGATGATTTTCCAGGGGTGTTCACTTATGTATCCTTGGCAAACTCTGTGATTTAACAGTTACTGGTAAAGACTTTCACCAATAGTTTGTTACTGTGACAGCAGAAGCACTCAAATTCAGTCAATGCCGAACTTCATCTTGTAGTGAATTCAAACCTGGCAGAAGGCCATTGCCTCACTATAAGATGAAAAAATGTCACTCTCTGAGATTACAGTAAATGCAGCCTCGAGCTCTGCTTCCTATAGTAAGAGCATAACTGTGTAGCATCACTGTAGTCAGAGAAACTGACCTTCCATGATCTGTGGGCCGGGCTAGCTTCATGGGCGGGAGAGGCAACCAGGGACTCATGGCTGAGTGGTACGCAGTTCAGTCTTTATTCATGTGGAACACAATGCAATCTAAACTGTCTCTAATCACAATCTTGTCCTTATATATCCTGAGGCGGAAGAGTCAGGTCCGAAGAGGATGTACGTAGGATAGGGGGTGGGGGAAAAGGAAAAAGCTTGCAAAACAGTGAGGATTAAACCAATGCCCTGGAGGCAGGGTGGTGCTTAGTTAACAGTGTTATGTAAATAGAATACAGTGTTAAGCAGGGGGGATTAAACCAATGAAACAGAAGGGGTCTTAGAAGCAGAATTTAGAAGCATACCAACATCTATAGAAATAGTGTTTCAAAGAAAAAAGACATGTTTATTGTAATGAGATAGGTATTCTTCTAGAGAATTTTGTTGCTTTAATGAATTTAGAACAGATTTATCACAGGACCTTAATATTCTTTTTTATAATTATTTTATTAGAGATTTCATAATGATTGACAAGATTGTGGTATAAGAAGGGTACAATTCCATAGGATTCCCACCACCAGAGTTTCAAGTTCCATATCCCCTCCCCTCTATTGGAAGTTTCTCTATTCTTTATCCCTCTGAGAGTATGGACCAAAGATCTTTATGGGGTGCAGAAGGTGGAAGGTCTGGTTTCTATAGTTGCTTCACTTGACAGGAAGATCCACACTACCAGGCTGTTTCTATCTTTCCCTAGTTGGGCAGGGCTCTGGAGCACTGAGGTACTTTGTTGAGGTCATCTGCCCAGGGAAGTCCGGTTAGCATCATGGTAGCATCTGGGACTTGGTGGCTGAAAAGCATTAAGATATAAAGCAGAACAATTTGTTTAATAATCAGCAACCTAAAGGTAAAAGTATAGCAGGTGAAATTTGGGGTTTTCATTTTGGAAGCAGCTAGAAAATCTCTTTTAGGTATATTCCAAGGGGCCCATGACTTTATTAATTTTTGATTGAGCTCAACAGCTAACATGCTGGTGGGCTAGGAGTATTGTCTGGGAAGATGGCTTTTTAGTTGAGGATAGAGCTAGAAAGCTGGGTCAGGGCAGAGAAAAGCCCCTAAATATGGGATAAGTATATAAATACCATTAAGAACTTTACTATTCTTTTAAAAAAATTTTAATATTTGTTTATTTATTTATTCCCTTTTGTTGCTCTTGTTTTATTGTTGTAGTTATTATTGTTGTTATCACAGGGACTTGCTGCCTACATAATGAATCCATTTCTCCTGGTGAACTTTCTTTTTGATAGACACAGAGAGAAAGTAAGTGAAAATGGGGGATGGAGAGAGAGAGAGAGAGGTCAGAAGAATTGTTCCACCACTCATGAGGCTTCCTCCACTTGCAGATGAGGGATCAGGGACGTGAACCTGGGACCTTCTGTATGGTAATGGGTGCACTGTACTGAGTGTGTCTTCTCTCAACTCTGAAAAGATGCATAATTTTTAAATAGCATCTATTGATGTAAAATTGTTTTCTAAAATGGAATAGTTACTTCCAAGGGTAATAGAATGAACAAAATTCTATTGTTCTCCATTTTTTCCTAAACTTGATTTTTTATAATTTTATATGGGAGCCAAACTGATCCAAGAAAACTGTAAACTTGTAGTTCAGTTTGCTGTTTTGACAAACTGTTTAGAAGATTTCATTGGCTTATTGGTATTTTTATAACCTGTTTGGTAAAATATTTGTTCATGTATTTTACTCACTTTGCTTTTGGTTGTTTTTCTTTTCTGAATTGATTTGTAGAAGTACTCAATAATTCAGTCAGTTATTTATGTTGTAGTATCATCTTCCAATTTGATATTTATCTTTTCATTTTTTAAACAATACCTTCTAGTAAATAACATTTAGCATGGTTATTATTTGTTCTTTACGCTTTCCATTTTGGTGTCTTACTGTGAAAATTATTTCCTACTCAGGGGCCAGCAGCATTGTACCTGGTTAAGCACACACAGTACTCTTCTCAAAGACTCGTGCAAGAAACCTGGTTTGAGTCCCTGCTCCCACCTGCAGTGGGGATGCTTTACGAATGCAGATGTATATCTTACTCTTTCTCTTTTCTCTTTCCCCTCTCAATTTCTCTCTGTACTATGGGAAAAAAAGATAAAATGGCTTCCAGGAGTGGTGTATTCCTACTGCCATCACCAGGCCCTACTAGCTGCCATCACCAAGCCCTAGTAGCTATTATGACTTGGTGATGGCAGTAGCAATACACCACTCCTGGAAGCCTATATATTCCTACTCTAATTTTTCAGTATACACACATATATGCATATACACAATTATTTTATTTTATTATTTTGACAAGATTTTCACTGTAGCTTAGTGCCTGTGTGATGACTCCACTGCTCCTGGAGGCCATTTTTTCCTTTATTTTCTTATAGCAACAGAGAGAAATAGAAATAAGGAGAGAGGAGAGAGGAAGATAGACACCTTTGGCACTGTTCCACCACTGATGAAATTTCGCTCCTGCAGGTGAGGACTGGGGACTTGAACCTAGGTAGTTGTACTACTAACCTTGAGGGTGTACCATGGCCCAGCCATGTGTGTTTGTGTGTGTGTGTGTGTACATGTTCATGTGAGTGTGCCTATGTTTGCATTCTTCTTTTTTCACCTGTGGTTCTGCCTTCTTTTTCTTTCTAAGTAACACATATACCTATTGCTAATTCTGAATGTCCTTCTTTCTCTTCTCTCTCTGGGACTTGATGGAATTGGCATTCAGAGCCATCTGGTCATCTTCCCCTAACATTTCTCCCCCTCTGGGAGTATGGACCAAAGATCTTTATGGGGTGCAGAAGATAGAAGATTTGGCTTCTGTAATTGCTTTTTTGCTGGACATGGATGTTGGCAGGTCGAGTCATACCCCCAGCCTGTTTCTATCTTTCCCTACTGGGGTGGGGCTTTGGAGAGGTGGGATTTTCTTTAGCTATCATTTTTATATCCATATGTCTACTAATTTAGATCTTATTTCTTTACTACTTAAGTTGCTGTCTTTTTGTGACTATTATTGATAAGTTATTTGACAATGGATTACTAAATTATGAAATTTTAGGAGTATAATCTCACACTATGTATGTTACCTTACTACCAAAGTGCTATGTATCCCCACATCACCCTTTAAAACCACTATAAGTCTCATAAAGTCTAAGAGACTTGTTTTTCTAGTTCACTAACTTTTGTTGTCTATAGTCTTATTGAGACAATTATTGTCTTCATTTCACTTACCATAACCACATCCAGTTCCATCCTCAAAATGCTGTCTTTCAATAGCACATTTTTTCTAATTATTGCTTGGCATTATTTTTTCAATGAAATTAAGTGTTTACACAAGACAAGAAGAGTCTGATATGTGTGACATCTATTTTCTGAATTTCCCTAATCCCAGAGGCTAAGAATAATAGAGTTTGCCTATCTGCTTGGAAGAAGAAAGGAACCAATAAAGACAGAATAATGTCTTATAATAGTAGTTTTAGTAAATGTACCTGCCACACCTATGCGATGTCCTTAAGCCTTAGCTTTCAAGGTAGAATTATTTCTCATGTTTTTGAGACAAGGAAGCCACCATTTAGAGAGACCAAGTAAATAGCTTACAGCCACACAGCTTATATGTTTATGACAAAGCCAGGATTTAAAATTACGTGTGTTTCACTGAAGAGTGGCTTTATTTATCATACTGTTCTTTCCTCCTGGCACAAAATTAATAGTTTAGACTTTTCAAAACATTGAGTACAATGACCAAAACAAATAGTCCACTTTATAGCCCAATTATATGATACTTCATCTCCCCAAAGTCAGTAGAGGTAGGTCAATACTTTTTCCCACCACCCCCCCACACTGTTTCTGGCTAAGGAATCCAACTGGTCCCCAGGGAAGAGTTTTTGTACACCTGAGCAAGCAGAAAGCAGACATCCCCAGTATACTTTCCCTAGAATGTGTTTCATTGCACATCACCAAACTGAGTTCAGAGATGTTGCCTGACATGAGTTTTCCAGGAGCTGCTTTGAAATGGTGCCCAGGGTGGTCACTGCCTCAGATGGTTTTCTTGGTCTGAGAGCAGCAATAGGGAATGTCTAGCCTGTATGATCCACAAAATCCATGTTATCTGGTCCTGCCAGAGCAACCACAAGTGAGACTCAAATTCTATAAATCTAGGAGCTTTTCTCATAGTAGCATTAAGTGCTTAATTTTATTTAGTTTATTAGTGATTTAATAATGATTGACAAGATTATGGTATAAGAGAAGTACAATTCCATACAATTTCCACCACCAAAGTTCCATATCCTCTCCCCTCCACTGGAAGTTTCCCTCTGAGAATATGGACGAAATTTCTTTGTGGGGTGCAGAAGATGGAAGGTCTGGCTTCTGCAACTGCTTCTCTGCTGGACATAGGTATTGACAGGTAGATCCATACCACAGCCTGTTTCTGTTTTTCCCTAGTGGGGTAGGAGTCTGGGGAAGTGGGGTTCCAGGACATATTGATGAGGTCATCTGCCCAGGGAAGTCAGGTTGGCATCATGATAGCATCTGAGACTTGGTGGCTGAAAAAGATTAACATATAAAGCAGAACAATTTGTTTAATAATCAGCAACCTAAAGGTAAAAGTGTAGCAGATGAAATTTAGAGTCTTCATTTTGGAAGGAGCTAGGAAGTCTATTTTATGTATATTCCAAGGGGCCTATGACTTTATTAATTTTTGATTGAGCTCAACAGCTAACATGTAAGTAGGCTCAGAGTATTATCTGGGAGGATGGCTTTTTAGTTGAGGATAGGGCTAGAAAGCTGGGTCAGGGCAGAGAGAAGCTCCTAAATACGGGAAAATTATATAAATACCATTAATTATTAACTGTTAAGCCCATCAATTTGACCTAGGGCCCATATCTATTTATATTTAGCACAGGAACCGGTGTAGCCTCTGCATCCCTGTCAGTCTGAGCTTGCATTCCATTGTCATGGCTAGGAACATTCTAGCCTGTACTCATTCCTGGACCCATCTTTTGTGAGTGGTGGAGTAGTTTGGTGCAACCTCCCTTCAGAGAATGGGGCAGTCTCTACCATTGTTGATCCACATTAAGGGAAAAGTCCTGTAGGGGCCCATGAAGGGGTTCGTTACATTGTTCCTAATGGAGATGACCAGTGATAGTGGAGAGAGGAATCTGTTAGAGGTCTAGACCCATCATATCTATGTAGTAATCCCAGTATTCCCTGTCTAGTACCCTGGATGATGGGGCAGCCTGGTAGTGACCAAAAGGGCCATTATTAAAGTGTGTGGGTTTCTTGCCCTTACTCAACTTTTGTAGTCCTTACTTTATCTGACAGGCTTGGACTTAAAGTGATTGAGAGATTTGAAATAGGGAGTAGGTACAGAGGGTATCTAGTTCTAAGTAGAAAGTATTTTATTAAGTACCTTACGATGCCTTATTTAGGTCTTTCTACTTGCTTGCTGCACTTACTGAGTTACTGTAGACTATTATGCATTTTTGCTTTAAGGAATATACTTCCCCCCCAGCTTATGGGGGCATGGGCACATGTACCCTAGCTCATAGACCCTGGTCTATATCTAGGTTCTGTAATTTTGTTAGGAAGTGCATCACCCAAATGGAACTAAGGAGTCTTATGAAATAGCAAAGGTTTCACCAAAGTACTGGAATTGGAGGGTTGTAAGTGATAATTCTGTATAGTTATAAATATCCAAATGGTTATTTATATATAACATTTGGATGTTATAAATAACTAAATGCTCCTTGGCAAAACAAAACAAAAAAAATCCAGCCCTGTGTTAATAGGCAGCTTACAATACTGATTTCTACATCAAGATGCCAGACCTTAGGAGCATTTTCTGGGTCTTCTTAGACTCCATTGATGGAATATGAAGAAAGAGGAAGAATGTTTTCAGAATTTAACAAAGAACCTCTTCATAGGTACAATTTCCTGACAAAGGCCTTTCATTGTTGTTGTCATAATCACTGGGACTTCACTACTCCTTGTTGACTTTTTCAAAAAGACAGAGACAGACATAGGCATCAGGGAGAGAGAGAGAGAAGGAGAGGGAGAGGGAGAGGGAGAGGGAGAAGAAGAGAGAGAGAGAAGAGGGCGAGAGAGAGGGAGAGGGAGAGGGAGAGGGAGAGGGAGAGGGAGAAGAAGAGAGAGAGAGAAGAGGGAGAGAGAGAGGGAGAGAGAGAGAGAGAGAGAGAGAGAGAGAGAGAGAGAGAGAGAGAGAGAGAAAGGAAAGATGCCACATTACTTAAGTTTTTCCTCAGCACCTGGGCCACATGTGGGTCAAATGAGTCACCCTACTAGGTTAACTGTCTCACTAACCCAACATAAAGGCTTTTCAAGAAAGTGTATATTCAATAAACATTGTTTCAGCCAACCCCCCATATCTTACCCTGTACCCCTTCTTTTATCTGTCAGTCTGTTTTCCTTCTTCTATTTCTTCTTCACTTCCTTTTTCTATCTCTTATTTCTTTCTTATCTTTATTCTGCTTCCCCCTTCTTTCTCTCTTCTCTCTCTCTCTCCTTTCTTTCATTCTATAATTTGTCATGTTCTGAGTCAATGACATCTAAGTAGCTATTTGGATAAAGCCTACTTAACTTGGAACAACTATTTTTATTAGTTGTGTTTCATCTATAGCCTATATTTGCCTTTTGTGGGGGTGAATTAATGTCTTTTAAAATTATGTTGTTGATAAAGTAAAACCTTGAAGATTGTTGCTCTCATATGTCTGTATTTTGCTCTCCTTTATTATTGTTTTAGTTAGAATTATTGTGGACTGGCTTAAGGATCCCAGTTCAAGCCCCAGTGAAGCAGGTCTGCAGGTACCTATCTTTCTCTCCCGCTCTACATCTTCTCTTTCTCTTAATTTCTCTATGTCTTATCAAGCAAAAACAGCAGCAATGGAAACAGTAAAAATAACAACAACAAAAGCAACAAAAATGGGGAAAATAGCCTCCAGGAGCATAGTGCAGGCACTGAGCTCCAGCAATAACTCTGGAGACAAAAAAAAAAAAATCTTTTTCTTTCAACATTCGTTATTTATGGTAAATGAATACCTATCATGTGTGTTTGGAAACTATATTCATCATTCATTGCTATTTGCATCAGGAGTAAGAAGTGTGCCCTTCTTTAAGCAGCAACACCAGAGATAAGGCATTGATTTGAATGTTTATGAGAAATGGCAGGAAAGAACCTAAGTACTATCACAAAACTTTTGGGCGGGATGAAGTGAAATAATCAAATAATTGAAATCAAGTGAAACAATTCTCACAGAATTCAGAATGAAATGGTAGCTGTTAGCACCATTATTATTCTATTCTATTCTTTTTTTTTTTTGCCTCCAGGCTTACCCATGGGGCTCGGTGCTGGCATCATGAATCCACTGTTCCTGGCTGTCATTTTTTTCACTTTACTGTATAGGACAGCAAGAGATTGAGATAGAAAGGGAAAATAGAGAGGGGGGGAGGAGGACAGACACCTGCAGACCTGCTTCACTCATGAAGCGACCCCCCATTGCAGGTGGGAAGCCAAGGGCTGAGACCAGGATCCAATGCGGGTCCTTGTGCTTCATACTCTACGTGCTTAACCCAGTGCGCCACCACCTAGCACCCCCATTATTAGTTTTACATGCATGATGCAGTACAAAGATTTGCATTCAGAGTGACCTCTGTTCAAATCCTACCTCAGTGACTGAGTTAGCTGTATAAATTAGAAAGTCACTTTATTTCAGCCTCTGTTCTATTTCTGTAACATAGGGCCCATCATGCTTATTTACAAGTGGGTCATAAACACAGATGAGATCATATGGGAACTTATCTAGCACATGGTTAAAACTCAGTAAATACTGCTGTCCTTCTCCCTGCCCAGATCTATTCTTAGGGCCCATCTGTGTCTTCATGTCAGTCAAACACATACCTAATGCTTATTTGTCCGATGTACTATTCTAAGTGTTTCATAAATGTGACTCTTCAGTATCATAACCATTTGACTAGTTACTAACCAGAGAAGTGTAATAACTTACTGGTAGTCTCATGGATAGTAAATGATGGAACCTCTGTGTTTGTGTAAAGACACCTTAGTGCAAGCTTTGTTTTTCTCATTTAACTGATGATAATGTCACTCTGACATATTACCTAGAAATCAATATAAATTGTTTCTCTCAAATCTGCAATTTTTTTCCTCCTTTGGAAAAAATCAACATGAAACAAAAGCACACTTAATTATGCATTTATTTTGTGTCCGTGTAGTAAAGGGTTGGTGAATGAGTGCTGTAAATATTATCTGTTAGTTTCAGCCTGGGAGGGGCAGTGCCATCAGCAGTGGAGCCAGCCAGAGGAGGCTGCAGCCTGACACAGAGCCCACCAGCCCTGCCAGCAGTTGCCTGCTCTCCTCATCTGCACAGAGTATGCACAGTGTTCAAAGGCCCCAGATGGGAATTCATGTGGGGCCAAGATCACAGGGAAAAGTGTTGGAAAGTGAAACCTGGCTAACAGTCAGCACTCTTCTGTTTAACCAGAACTCTGGAGTCGAGTCCAGAGAGTAATGACTACAAACTGGCTGTGGTTAGGATTTATTCAGCATCTTGTTTTCATTTTCAAATGTTTGGCCCTTGGGGAAATTCCAGACCTCACTTTGTCACATAGCTATACTCTGTGTCTAGGAGTCTTGAAGGACATTTTTTCATAATAAAATAACATTACTTAAGGTCATTAACATATCATATGTGCAATTCATAACAAAGAAATGGAATATTTCAATATATTGAAAACATAGCAAGTGCAATGTACCTATCAGCCTGTATTGGATCAATTGATGACAGTGAAAATAAAATTTTTAGAGAATGATTGGAAAAGATGGAAAGAGGTTAATGGAAAAGGGACAATGCACCTGAGTATTTTATTCTAAAACACAGGGCCCTGAAGTCACCTAGGGAAAATATGGAATTGCCTTATAAGAGGAGGAAAAACATGTATTTCTTACCATTTATCTATCTAGCTACTACACTGATCAAGGTTTTGGTTGCTCAGTTCCATTTATTTGTTTTATTCTGTCTTGAGAGATTGGATAAGATTTTGTGATTAATTTCAGGCATTAGGGAAGAGGAAAAGGGACCAAGAGATTCCTGGGCGTATACATATTCAAAAATGAATGTGCATTTACGGTATGTAGTGTATAAATAAAATCCATCCACAATAAATACGAAGAACACGTCAATAGTGTGTAATCTCTTAAAGCCTTCAAATTTATTTTGAACATTTCCCATGTCAAAACATTTAAAGCTACAATATCATTTTGAATTTTGCCTAAAATGCTGTTTTAACTACATGCCAATACTTGATTGCTGGATATTTAACTAGTTCTGGTTAACTTTTCTTTCTTTCTTTTTTTTTTTCTTTTCCATTTTTTTAAAATCCCCCCCCCCCCCCGTGGTTGACTTTTCCAACAGTAATTCTGTAGCATCTGAAAGATATTTTTGAAGATGTATTTATTGTGTGTGTGTGTGTGTGTGTGTGTGTGTGTGTGTGTGTGTATGAGAGAGACGTATAAACACACAGACACACATACATATACACAGAAGGAGAGAGAGAACAGAGCACCACACTGCAATTCACAATGCTGTACTGAAGTAACTTTTCTTCTTGTTAATGTGCTGGGGATCAGCACTAGGCCTCCTCCGTGGAAGACATGTACTCTACCGCTGAACAATTCTCCCTGGCCTTGGAGGAAGGAATCTTTCTAAATGGCACAGATTCATATTTCTCTGAATAATGCATAGTTATGAATTTTTTTCTTTTGTCGTCTGTGTTATCACTGAACCTCAGTACCTGTATGATGAATCCACTGCTCTAGCAGCCTTTTCCCCACTTTAATTTGATAGGACAGAAAGAAATCAAGATGTGGGGGGTGAAAAACAGAAGGGGGGCACTTGCAGCACTGCTTCACCACTTACGAAGCTTCTCTGCAGCAGGCAGGGTCGACGGTAGAGACTCAAACGTTGCACATGGTAAGACATGCTCTCAACTGATGAGCTACTGCTTGACCTCTTGTGGTTTCTTTTTTTAATTTAGAAGAATTAATCTGTGTTTTCAAACTGATTCTTTGAATACTAGAATCATTTTTTGCTACAGTGCTTTGTGTAGGACCCAGTATGTGGAACCTTCAGAGATGCTTTTTTTTTCTATTAGTCCCCTTCTTCCTTTCTTTCCCTCTTCCCCTCCACAGTGAAATCCCCCCATACCTCAAAGCTACCCAGCACACTGTGGTGAGACTTACATACTAAGGGTCTACATGGTAAGAGCTAGGCACAAGTTTTGCTTTTTTTTTTTTTTCCTCCTCTGTTGTTATTTGATCATCGGGATGAACCTCACTAATGAGTGTGATCATATCTAGCCAATAATAACAATAACAGCAGCAACAATAATAATAATAAGGTGAAAAATGTTTTCTTTTCTTCAGCTGTGGGACTCAAATTATTTGGAAACATCAGCTGTTGTGTTTAACATTCAGACTTCATGGGACCATGTTCTTTCAAAATCATGTGCATATTTAGCTCAATTTCCTGGTTCAAACCAATGAAAATGTCAGAAAATTGAGCTAAATATGCACATGATTTTGAAAGAACAGTAATATATGCTTTAAACTATTAACATTATAGGGGTAGATAGCAGCATCATGATAAAGTAATGTAAAGAGAGTCTCATGCCTGAGGCTCCAAAGTTCCAGGTCCAAACCCCCTTGCCACCATAAGTCAGAGCTGAGCAGTGCTCTGGTGAAAAAAAGGGAGGTGGGGGTGGGGGTTAGGCAGTGATGCACCTTGTTACATGCACACACTAAAGGGTGCAAAGATTTTGGATTCAAGCCCCTGGTACCCACCTGCAGGAGGAAAGCTTCAGGAGTGGTGAAGCAGAGCTGCAGGTGTCTCTCTGTCTCTCTCTCCCTCTCTACCTCCCTCTTCTCTCTTAATTTCTCTCTGTCTCTATCCAATAATAAATAAAGTAAAATTAAAATTAAAAAATAAAGTGTTGACATTATTAGATTTATAATTTTAATTTTTTTGTTCCAGTCTTAGATAAGGTGACTCATTTGACAGGTCTCTGAAACCAGCAAAAAAACATAAAAAAGTAAATATGTATACATAGTGTCAGAGGATCAAGGGGAAAATCAGTAGCAAATGGTAAGAGGACAGCAGTGTAAGAAAAATTAGCAAAAAAGGAGGGTTGGGCCCAGAAATGGTCAAACAGTCCACTTAAAGTGAGGACCACTTTTTAAAGAGAATATTAGGCATATTTTCTGTTATACCAAGGCTAAAAGAATCTTTGATTGAAGTAGGTAAGACTTAGTTGTTTTTCCAAATTTTTGCAAGCAAAAGAAGGCATTTTTGGTCCAATTAGTAGCATTAAGATAAATTTAATGTGCTGGCTTCCTGGGATTTCTGCTTTCAATTTATAAGCTTTGCTGATAAAGAAGAAAATCAATTTCATTTTATTCTATTTCCCTGGGTGATAACAAAAAGCTTAGGGATAGAGGGACTTTTTAATTAGGACTATTGTGGAAACAAGTTAAAGAACTAAATATCAGACCTAAGACCTATCTCTTGGGATTAGAATATAGCTGGCAGAGTTATAAAGATAGATAACCATTAAGGTTTCTCAGGTAAGTCTTCACAGGCAAAGATGATCAAATCCAGTTGTACACAATGCGTCTTGTCCTGCTAGTCCTCTGACAGACCAAACATTATTGTGCGTGAGTTGCTAAAGTATACTCATTAAAAACAAACAAACAAACAAAAAACCAACTTCTGGTGGCTTAATCAAATGGGAGGTTTATTACAACAAGGGTTTATTTAGTTACATTAAAAAATAAGCTGATCAAAATCAGCAAAGGGGAAAATACTGGATAACCATGTGAAGCTATGAGTCTTTTTTTAAATTTTTTTTAAATTTATTTTATTTTTGAGAGAGATTCAGAGAGTCACACAAAGAGAGAAACACCGGAGCACTGCTCAGCTCTGGCTTATGGTGGTGCAGGGGATTGAACATGGGACTCAGGAGCCTCAGGCATGAGAGTCTGTTTGCATAACCATTATGCTGTCTCCCCCGCCCAAGTCATTTTTTTTTAAAATAAATGTTTAATTCAGGTTTGATAAAGTGCTTACAGATGGCATACAGAATATCAAGAATGTATACACCAGAGTACAGAGATTCAAATGTTTCTTTGAGAGGGAAGTGTTGGGTTAAGATCTAAAAGATGATGAGTATTAATTCAAACCTTAATAGTTATCTATTTTATTAACTCCACCATCTATATCTAATTTCAAGAGATAGGTCTTAGGTCAGATATTTGGACAATTTAGGGAAAGGTTCTACCATGCGGTGACCTATATAGATTCTTGAGGAGTAATCAATCTGCCTTTAACAGCTTTTGATTTAGATGAATACTCTCTTTAGCCACCTGAGGTAGTAATGAACTTCTTTTTTCTTGGCAGACTGGGAGGAGTTACTGTTGGAACTAATTATTTGACATCTTTCTATATGTCCTGTTCATTCATTTATTCATTTGTTTAATCAGTAACTATAGAACATCTAGGGAGATCCTAAGGATAGGATGCTCATATTTTATGTTCAATTATTTAAGCAACTATCTCTAATATTCTAATTTATATATATCTAATGCCTATCTGATCTTGTTTACTATACTACTATGTTAACTACAGGACATATGTCTTTTTTATTGTTCTAGATACTAGCATGATGCCAACCAGACTTCCCTGGACAGACAACCCCACCAATGTGTCCTGGAGCCCCACTTCCCCAGAACCCCATACCATTAGGGAAAGAGAAAGGCAGGCTGGGAGTATGGATCAACCTGTCAACACCCATGTTCATCAGGGAAGCAATTACAGAAGCCAGACCGTCTACCTTTTGCATTCCACAGTGACCTTGAGTCCATACTCCCAGAGGGTTAAAGAATAGGAAAGTTATCAAGGGAGGGGATGGGATACGGAGTTCTGGTGGTGGGAATTGTGTGGAGCTGTACCCCTCTTATCCTATGGTTTTGTCAATGTTTCCTTTTTATAAATAAATCAAAATAAAACAAAACAATAGACCCGGTAAAATGGATACTATTTAAAATGCCCTATGATAAGCCTCCGTGAAATGAAATGATTTACACTAAAAAAATGCATAATCTTGGGAGTCGGGCTGTAGCGCAGCGGGTTACCGCAGGTGGCGCAAAGCACAAGGACCGGCATAAGGATCCCGGTTCGAACCCCGGCTCCCCACCTGCAGGGGAGTCGCTTCACAGGCGGTGAAGCAGGTCTGCAGGTGTCTATCTTTCTCTCCTCCTCTCTGTCTTCCTCTCCTCTCTCCATTTCTCTCTGTCCTATCCAACAACGATGACAACAACAATAGTAACTACAACAATAAAACAACAAGGGCAACAAAAGGGAATAAATAAATAAAATAAAATATTTAAAAAAATAAAGAAAGAATATTTTTAAAAAATGAATAATCTTTATTCTTCTCGGAAGTGGATCTTACAGTCTTGCAAGAGATATTTGCAGGAAGAAATTAATAATAAAGAAGAAAGGGAGAGAGAAGTTATTAAGCTAGAGCAACCTTACCTTTAACACCTCACAGGGCTGAGGAGGGATCAGGAGGTACTGTGGATGTTGGAATACGGCTCTAACCTTGAAGAGAAACTTCTTGCATGCCCATCATTGTGGGAAGTGGATTGTGTGTGTGTGTGTGTGTGTGTGTGTTGTGAAGTAATTTCTTATTTTGTACAAACGATCACAGCATGTGTCTGTTTGTAAATTTAGTCATAGCTGCTGTCCAACATCATTATGGAAATAATTTTCTCAGTTAAGAGAGTAAGGGCAATTAAAGTTATTTATAAGTTTGCTTTTTTTATCAGTTGTAGGTTATTTTTCTGCCATTTGTCGACACCAGCAGAGGGTAGGACGGTTCATAAATCCCATCAGAAATGGAATTATACGGTCACATAAAATGGATGCCCCTCAACCCCACCCCCTACCCCTGACTAACAGTGATTACTTTGAATTCATTTCAGTAGGTGTGAGAAGCTCATGTGTTTAGAAAATGAACAGTTTATTTAGGATCATCTGGTAGCAGCAGGTTAATTAAAGAGTGACTGTGTCATCTCTAGCTGGAATTGCAGGAACTATGCAAGCTTGTCTGCTTCATGACTGTCATGTCAAAAACCCACACACTGGGACCCACTGAGGATAAGCATTTTAAAAGTCCATTGGATAAATGTGTTCTTCCACATGATGCAGATATAAAGAATATATGCTGCTTTCATCTTTCCTGAAGAAAGTTTGAACGTCTGCTAACATGGGCATAGATAAGGACACTCTTCTAAATTTGTGGTGTTTGATTATTACTATGACCTTTGAGGTGGGGATAGTATAATTAACCTCATTTTGCAGACAAAGAAAGTAAGGCACAGGCTTGCTAAGTAACTTGCTCAATGCCACATACTGTGAGCAGCAGACCTGAGCATAGTAATTCCTGCCTGGAGAGTCTGTGTCCTTATTGCCTGCTTTTCACTGTTCTCCTCAGAAACAGCATGCAAACTTAGAGCTCTGACTGTCGGAAGGCTGCTGATTCACAAGTCAAGTAATAGGGTAGCCACTTCTACTTACCGGGTTTTGTTTGTGTGATTGTTTTTGTCACCAGGCTTATTGCCTGTACAACAAATCTAATTGTTTTTTTTTTATAAAAAGGCTTTTAAAACTATCTAATCTTCTATTTATTAGACAAAGACAGCCTGAAATCAAGAAAGAAAGAGAAAAATAGAGAGGGAGAAAGACAGAGAGAGACACCTGCAGCACTGCTTCACCACTTGTCGGAAGGCTGCTGATACACAAGTCAAGTAATAGGGTAGCCGCTTCTACTTAACGGGTTTTGTTTGTGTGATTGTTTTTGTCACCAGGCTTATTGCCTGTACAACAAATATACCCCTCCCAGTGGCCCTTTTTTCCTTTTTTTTTTTCTTTCTTTCTAACCTTACTTAGCTACTACCTGTAAGCCTGTGGATAGGTGCTATAACTGTTGCCTAAAAGTTTTGACCGACAGCATGGTGTAAAACCGAATCTTCATCTGCAATATTCTATCCTTTAGGTTCATGATTAGTTAACAATTATATGTTAACTCTTCTTCCAGCCACCAGATTCCAGATGCTAGCATGATGCCAGCCACACTTACCTGGACAGACAACCCCACCAATGTGTCCTGGAGCCCTACTTCCCTAGAGCCCTGCCCCACTAGTGAAAGAGAGAGACAGGCTGGGAGTGTGGATCGACCTGCCAATGCCCATGTTCAGCAGGGAAGCAATTACAGAAGCTAGACCTTCCACCTTCTGTACCCCATAATGCGCCTTGGTTCATACTCCCAGAGGGATAAAGAATGGGAAAGTTATCAGAGGAGGGGATGGCATATGGAGGTCTGTTGGTGGGAATTGTGTGGAGAATTTTACCCCTCTTCTGGTAGTGGGAATTGTGTGGAATTGTATCCCTTTTATCCTGTGGCTTTTGTCGATGTTTCCTTTTTATAAATAAAATTTTAAAAAAAACATTGTGAAAAAATGTAGAACAGAAACGACTATTTTATCCTTTCCATTGATTTATCACTGCTAATTTCTGTAACTCCTATGTGCCCTTCCTCTAAATAGATGTTTTTAACATACACAAGTTAAAATACTGAACTACATCAGATACCAGTTTCCTAGACATGACAAAGTGTGGATCACAATTTACTGACCCTGGAAAAAAAATGCCAAGAATGTAAGGTTTTCTGGTTTGTGTGTTTGTTAGCATGTAGTTTTTTCTTCTTATTAAGACAGTTTATTGGGGGAAATGATGGTTTACAAGTTTGTTAATGTCACATATGTGCAGTTTCTCATCCCCTCCAGCACACCGCACCCTCCACCCACTTGTCATATTTCTCCACCATAGGACAGTGGATTCCCACCTCCTATTCAACACCTCCCACTTAACCTTCTTTAAAATCCTTGAATCTGTTTCAAAATGCCCCAAATAATTAAAGTTTAACCTGTAATTTTTCCTTTATTTCTTAAGTTCCTCCTGTGAGTGAGACCATCTGGTATTTGTCCTCCTTCTACCTTATTTCACTTAGTATGATTCCTTCAAGTTTCATCTAAGTTGCAGCAAAAGAGATGTCATCACTTTTTAGAGCTAAATATCTAAATGCCACAACTTCCTTAACCACTCGTCTTAGCAAGTGCTTCCAACCAAGGAACACAAGTCTAACAGAGGGAAGGGCACATAGAACCATTAAGTCAACCTTTACAGCAAAAACGCTTTAGATGGGTGGTGCATATGGTAAGTGCTATGGGAGGGAAGCTCAGCTGAGGAAGAAAGTAGATCTGGCAGGCTGGGTGGAGACCTCTGGGGAGGGGCAAGGATGTGGACTTAGCTGAGGTTAGAGTAGGAGATTGGAATTAATTTCTCAAAAGTTGGGTGTACTTGGATGGATGTATGGATGGATAGCTGGATGAATGGATGGATGGAGAACAGGACAACACTGTTTAGGGTAGTCACAGGTGATGAGATTGGAAAGACATTATCTGAGCCAAGCGCTTCCTGAAATTTGTGTATATGATATGTAAAGCCAGTCATCATCCTTCAAGTTTATGTCTTCATCTTGTTAAAAGACCTACAATTTTAAATGCCATGAATGCCAATAAAAATATGTCTGTGTTTCTTACCACTGGTGTTCTTGACACCTATGTTTTCAGGACCTATGTTACTTATGCTCTGGTGTGTTAATATCAACCTCTGTTTGCTATAAACACAATGGAAAGGTGACAGTTTCATTCAGGATAAACTCCACTGAGCTGTCTGTGAAGCAAGATAATATTAAGCACTCTAGGGCATATTTTCTTTCTCTTTTTTTAAATTAATTAATTAATTTATTTTTTATTTAAGAAAGGATTAATGAACAAAAACATAAGGTAGGAGGGGTACAACTCCACACAATTCCCACCACCCAATCTCCATAACCCACCCCCTCCCATGATACCTTTCCCATTCTCTAACCCTCTGGGAGCATGGACCCAGGGTCGTTGAGGGTTGCAGAAGGTAGAAGGTCTGGCTTCTGTAATTGCTTCCCCGCTGAACATGGGCATTGACTGGTCGGTCCATACTCCCAGTCTGCCTCTCTGTTTCCCTAGTAAGGTGTGTCTCTGGGGAAGCTGAGCTCCAGGACACATTGGTGGGGTCTTCAATCCAGGGAAACCTGGCCAGCATCCTGGTGGCATCTGGAACCTGGTGATTGAAAAGAGAGTTAACATACGAAACCAAACAATTTGTTGAGCAATCATGGATCCCAAGTTTGGAATAGTGCAGAGGAAGTGTTAGGGAGATACTCACTGCAAACTCTAGTGTACTTCTGCTTTCAGGTATATATTTTGCAGTAGTTTATGGATACGTGTGAACATAAGCTCTCTCTCACAGAAACTGGTGTATATCTAGGTTATGGGACTTTGTTAGAAAGTGAACTACTTGAGATGAAATTAGAGTGTACTATAAAAGGAAAGGTCTCACCCAAGTAATGAAGCTGAAGGGTTGTCATTCCACACATGAAGTCTCTGGACACAGTCTGAGGTGAAGCATGTTGAGGTGGCAATCATTGCGTTGGTTAGGTTGTGATCAGCGGATACAATTTTATTTGGTTTGGATTGGGAGATGCATACGGGAAAGTGGGCCCTATCTAGGGCATATTTTCTTTGAGAATAGTGTGAACACAGATGGAAGTCAGATTACCTAGGTTAGGCATCCAACTCTGACCCAGGTAACTATAGAACCTCTGTTAAGTACTCAGCTTCTCTGTGCCTCCAATTTCTTAGTTGTTCTTAATCATCATATGTTAATTCAGGCATTTTTGTGTGTGTGTGTCACCAAAGTCATCTATGGGGCTCATATATGACTGTCATATATGACTGCATATTTCTACCACCACTAGCCACCATTTTTTCCTGCTAGATAGTGGTAGACAGAAAGACACAGCAGTGCCACTCCACCACTTGTCAAGTTTCCTCCTATGGTTACTCTCATGTGGTAGTTCAAGGCTCGAACCTGGGTCCTTGCACATGGTAACATGTATGTTTTACAGGGTGAGCCACCTGCCAGCCTCCTCAGAAACAAATTTTTAAGCAATACTATGTACACTGTAGCATTTTTAACAGACGTTTTAAGGACCAACCTTGGTCCCCTACATTCACATTGTTAAGAACAGGAAGGCAGATGTCAGATAGAAGCCTGTCACCAAACTATGACTTAATTACAAGTTTGGCTTTCTCAGAAGTGTAATCATAAGTCGGGAACTCTCTGATTAGTACTAGTTAGGTAATCTTCTCGATAAACTTTTGCCACTCCCTAAAGGAAAGTGACTTGCTGTAACCAATCTGCCATTTTTTAGCTTTTATTTATTTATTTGTTTATGCTAGTATAGCATCCTTATTCCTACTCCTCTTGTCAATAAAGTCATTTTGTACAAATCCTCAGAGCTCTATTCTGTCAGAATGGAGCTTAGTTGCCTAAATGAATGAGGCCAATAATTAATTAAATTTTGTTTTGCAAACAATTATTTGCTCATTTATAGGTTGTGGTAACCAACTTAAAGACTCTTTCCTTTAGCTGGCTGCTTCCTTTAGAAATGTATCTTTATAGTTTTCACTGAGGTAGCAATGTCCTTCCATTATTTATGTAGTACCGTGCATATTTTAAGCCTACAGACTCACATTTCTTTAATTCTTCTTCTTCTTCTAGCGTTTGCCCTTCTTCCGTAGCCAGTCAACAACGTCAGGTTGAGCTGCTTGTTGCTGGCTTTGAAAGTAACTGGGATCCATGTGAATTCAGTCGGCTAGGAAGGATCGTCAGTTTCCCCAATGAATGGGTACTCCCGGGATGCACCACGGGAAGGTCGATCCAATGCATCCCATTTCTTTAATTGTATCTCACCTCACCACACCCACCACCATGGTAGTAATCACCCTATACCATGGTCGAGTGGATCCCCTCTACCATTCTTCTCAAGCACCTACCTCTCTTATATCAGAATTTAAGACTTGGTTTTGTTTTGTGTTGAATGTTCTTTTTTTTTTTTTCTTTTTCCTCCAGGGTTATTGCTGGGCTCGGTGCCTGCACTATGAATCCACTGCTCCTGGAGGCCATTTTTTCCCCCTTTTGTTGCCCTTGTTGTTGTAGCCTCGTTGTGGTTATTATTATTGCCATTGTTGATGTTGTTCGTTGTTGGATAGGACAGAGAGAAATGGAGAGAGGATGGAAGACAGAGAGGGGGAGAGAAAGACAGATACCTGCAGACCTGCTTTACCGCCTGTGAAGCGACTCCCCTGCAGGTGGGGAGCTGGGGATGGAACCGGGATCCTTACACCGGTCCCTGCACTTTGCGCCACTTGTGCTTAACCCACTGCGCCACCGCCCAACCCCCGAATGTTCATTTTCTTTCTTTATATTCTGTATGAATGAAACCATTCTATATTTGTCTTTTGTTCTTTCAGCTAGTTTTATTTATCAAAATCACCTCAAGCTCCATCCTATCACAAACAGCAAGATTTCATCATATATATATATATGATATATATGTATATATATCATATATATGTGTCTATATATATATAGTATATATACACATATATATGGTGGAATGGGACCTAGGTTGGGTGTAGAGAGTGTCTTGCAGACACTTGTAATGGGGAAATGGGAGGTTTTGCCAGTGTGTTAGCAACTATACTATATGATATTAACCCTCCCACCAATATGGTGGGAAAGAAACACATGTAGACAAAAGAGGATCATTCCACTATATATACATACTGTATCTTCATTACGTCATTTGTTAGTCGGTACTGGATTCTTTGATTAGCTTGCTATTGTAAACAGAGCTGTAGCTAACACATAGTTGCATGAGCTGTCTTGTTCCTTGAAACTAGGGCGATTAGAAGAACAGAGCTGAGGAAGCAATGAGTTGTTTTGTCCAAGAAGAGATGTGTGATTTGGCCTATACAGAGTTAACAATAAAAAGCTTATATCTACCAACCACTTTTCCCATAGTAATTTCATATATATTATCTCATAAGCACTCTTTCATTAGAGATAGCTATTAATCACACATTTAACAAAGAAATACATTCTTTAATAAGAAAATTAAGATTATAGATAAGAATAAATATCTCTTCAAGCAGTATTTTTGCTCCCAGTTCTCTCCATAGAGTTAACCAGCAGAAGTGTGTGTATTACCAACACTTTTTTTTTTTTCTTTTGGTCATCACTGCAGCTTCACCACTGTGGGCTGACTTTTGCAGATAGAGAGGCAGACAAGGGGTGGGTGCTGGTGTACCTAGTTAAGTGCACATATTACAGTATTCAAGGACCTGAGTTCAAGCCCCCATCCCCACGTGCAGGGGGGGAAAGCTTCACAAGAGTTCAAGCAAATCTGCAGGTGTCTCTCTGTGTTCCAATCTCCCTCTTCCCTCTAAACTTCTCTTTGTCCTATCAAATAAAATAAAGTTAAAAAATAAATTATTATGAAATGACAGTGAGAGAGAGAGAGAGAGAGAGAGAGAGGCATTTTAGCACCAAAGCTTCCTTCATGGTGGGAGTCATACTTAAACCTGGGTCGCACAAAGCAAAGCAGTGCACTATCCCATCAAGCTACTGATACTTTGCCAGTCCAACCAACATTTTTTTCTATTCATTTGCTCAAAGATAAACTCTTTTAAAGAGTATACTAGCTTATATTTTGTATTAAAGATCATACACTATAATTTTGACTATTATGATGATATGTCTTGAGGTTTTTTGGTTTTTTTTTTTTTATTACTTCCATGAGGGCTATCGCTGGGGCTTGGTGTCAATATTATGAATTCATCACTCCTGGGGGTTGTTTTTCTTCATTTTTTCTTTCTATTTTTGATAAGACAGAGAGAAGTTCAAAGGAGAGGGGAAGAAGATAGATAGATAGATAGATAGATAGATAGATAGGGAGAGAGAGAGAGACCTACAGACCTGCTCTACCACTTGCGAAACTTACCCCTGCAGGTGTGAAGCAGAGGCTTGTGCTCAACTCCTTGCACATAGTCATGTGTGCTTGGCTGGCTACACCACCACCCGGACCCCCTAGAGATCATGTCATAAGGAGACAAACAGATCTACCTTTTAATTAATTGATTAATTAATTAATTTTTGTCATGGGGCTTTGTTGGAATTGTTCACTTCCAGCAGATTTTTTTCTCTCTTTTTATTCAGATAGAGAAGCAGAGCTGGGAAAGAGAGACTAGCTGAGAACAAGGTGAGACTCCATAGCACTATTCTGATTGTAGTGAAGCTTCCGTGTGCAGGATGCTCCCATGTGGTTCCAGGGGTTTGGGCCCAGGTCCTCAAACATGTCCAAGTGTGAAGTCTACTAGAGAAACTATTCTATATTTTTGACAATTCCATTCCTATGGAATAAATATTCTATTACCTATTTAGGTAAATCTTTCCTGGTAAATATTTGTTATTATTATTTAATATATATATCTTATTTCTTATGTAACCTTAATTTTCAAGCTTGTAGGTGTTTAGAATTGGTTTTCACATACTCAAGAAACATTAACCTGCCAGAACTTCCTGAAAAGCACCAATATCTCTCCACCAAAGTCCATTGAACCACCTCCCACCCCCCTTATCGACATCCCCCTTATGGACTACCCAGACATTTGTTGACTTAATTTTTGCTTTTGAGTTCATGACTTTTTTATTTTTATTTTTAATTATATTTATTGTATAGAGACAGTCAGAAATTGAGAGGGAAGGGGGTGATAGAGAGGGAGAGAGACAGAGAGACACCTGCAGCTCTGCTTCACCACTCGCAAAGCTTTCCCCCTGCAGGTGGGGACCTGAGGCTTGAACCTGGGTCCTTGCGCATTGTAACATGTGGGCTCAACCAGGTGTGCCACCACCCGGCTCCAAGTTCATGATTTTTTAAAATTTATTTATAAAATAAAAAATATCAACAAGACCATAGGATAAGAGAGGTACAACTCCACACAATTCTCACTACCAGAGTTCCGTATCCCATTCCCTCCCTTGAAAGCTTTCCTATTCCTTTTTGTTTTTATTTTTAAAAAATATTTATTTATTTATTTATTTATTCCCTTTTGTTGCCCTTGTTGATTTATTGTTGTTATTATTGTTGTCATCGTTGTTGGATAGGACAGAGAGAAGTGGAGAGAGGAGGGGAAGACAGATAGGAGGAAAGATAGACACCTGCAGACCTGCTTTACTGCTTGTGAAGAAACTCCCCTTAGGATGGGGAGCTGGGGCTTGAACCAGGATCCTTATGTGAAAGCTTTCCTATTCTTTATCCCTCTGGGAACATGGTGCAGAAGGTGGAAGGTCTGACTTCTGTAATTGCTTCTCTGCTGAACATGAGCATTGGTAGGTCAATTCATACTCGCAGCCTGTTTATATCTTTTCCTAGTGGGGTGGGACTCTGGAGAGATGGGGGTCCAGGACGTATTGGTGAGGTTGTCTGTCCAGGGAAGTCAGGTTGGTGTCAAGGTAGCACTTGCAACTTGATGTCTGAAAAATCATTAAGATATAAAGCAGAACAAATTGTTTAATAATCAGAAACCTAAAGGGAAGAATATCACAGATGAGATTTGGGGTCTCCATTTTGGAAAAAGCTAGTAGGTCTATTTTAGGTATATTCCAAGGGGCTTTACTAATTTTTGCCTGAGCCTGACAGCTAACATGCAGTTGGACGAAGGGTATTGTCTGGGGAGATGGTGTCATAGTTGGAAATAGGACTAGAAAGCTGGATCAAGGCAGAGAGTAGCTCTCAAATATGGTAAAAATATGTAAATACTGTTAACTGTAAACCCCATCGATTTGATCTGTGCCCTATATTCAGTGCAGGAGCCTGTGGAACGTTTGCATCCTTTAGGTCTGAGCTCACAATTTGTGGTCATAGCTGGTAACATTCTAGGCTGCACTCATTGCTGGACCCCTCTTCCTTGAGTGCTAGAGTATTTTGGCCAAACCTCCCTTCACAGAATAGGGCAATCCCTACCATGTTGATCCACATTGAGGACAAGTTCCTGTTGTGGTCCACAAAAGGATTCATTATGTTGTTCCTGATGGAGATAACCAGTGATAGTGGAGAGAGGGATCTATTAAAGGTCTAGGCCCATCATGTCTGTGTGGAAATCCCAGGAACCCCTGACTAGGGCCCTGGGAGTTGAGGTGGCCTGGTAGTAACCAAAAAGTGGCATCATTAAAGTATGCTGGCCTCTTGCCCTTATGCAGCTTTTGTAGTCCTTGCTTTGTCTGCCAAAGTTAGCCTTGGAGTGACTGTGGGAAATGAAATAGGAAGTAGTTGAAGAGAGTATCTAGGACTAAGTAGAAACTATTGGATTAAGTATTTTATGATTTTTTGCCTGCTGCATTTATTGGTCACTGCAAACTATTGTGCACTTTTGCTTTAAGGTGTATATTTTTCCCCTAACTTATGGATACATGTATACATGTGCTCTGCCTCTTGAAACCTGGTCCATGTCTAGATGCTGTGGCATTCTTAGGAAGGGCAACACCTGAAATGGAATTAAGGAGCCCTATGGACTAGAAACGGTCTCACCAAAGAACTGGAGCTGAAGGGTTGACATTGCAAGCCTGTTGTCTGTAGACACAGTCCAAAGTTTTCTAGTTTTATATTTTCCTCCTATGAGAGAGATGATTTATAATTTTATTTTATGTGAGTTCTTTGAGCATCTCCTGTTAAGTCTGACTTAGAGGTAATGAATTCCTTTGGCTGTTGCTTGCCTGCAAAGCACTTTCTATCTCCTTCAAACTTGTTGATTTCTTAGCAGGAAAGGTATTCTTGGATGGAGGACCACTTCATTTAGAACTTCTTTACTGTTGAGATACCCTTCATGTCTGTTCTAGCTCTTAAATTTTCTGTTGACAAATCAGATAGTATTCATATAGGATTTCCCTTATAAGTGACTATTTGCTTTTCTCTGGTAGCCTTCAGAATAATCTTTGTCTCTAATGTTTACCATTTTAACTATTATATACCTTAGTAAATTTAAGTTTGAAATCATTTGTCTTGGGTTTCTTTGAGCCATCTGAATCTGGAGTTTTATCCATTTCTTTAAGCTGGGGAAATTCTCAGCTATAATTTCATGAAATAAAAATTCTTTTCCTTTCTGTTTCTCTTCTTCTTTTACCACAATGAAGTGAATGTTATTCTTTTATGAGTTGTTCCATAATTGCCTTATGTTATCTCCATTTGTTTTAATGTGTTTCCCTATTTTCTTTTTGAGGAGGGACTGCTATTACTCAGTTTCTTGTTCTTTGGTGTTTATCTTCTTGTAAGTGTTCTCCTCTCCAGTCTCTCTCTCTCCACACTTCATTTTTCAGTCTCCTGAGTACTACTAGGAACTTATCAGTAAATTTCCTCATTATTTATATGAGTTTGTTATGGTTCTTTCATATTTCACTTCAATTTGGTGAACATCTCTAGGTCAACAACTTCTAGGTTGTCATCAGGAAATTTGTATAATTCTGTTGAATTTGGAGTTGTGTTTGAGCTGTCAATTTAGTCCACCATTCCAGATGAATTATGTGGTCTTCTTGTGTTGTTTGATTTCCAGCACAAGTAGCTAAGACAGTGGGTTCTTCCTAGAACTGAATGATATCCTTTGAAGCTGAGGCCATAGATGGAGTAAGGAAAACTGTACCAGGTGTGGATTGAACTGGGCAGCAAGGGGCCTGGCCTCATTGGAATCAAGCAAGCTGTGTGTATTTGACTCAGGCTGGGCCAGGTGTGATCTCAGTTGGCCTGGGTGTGAGCTGAGTCAGGGTCAAACTGAGCTGGAGCTGTGGGACCGGCTGGAGCTGTGCAGTTTGGTTCTGTGCAAGGTAGGGCCCTGTGGGATGAAATGGCCTTTACTTTGAACCCAGCAACAGGGGACCTAGTCAGAATCTGGGTGACTAGAGCTATGAGCAGGCAATATTCAGCAGCCACCTCAGATCAACCTCAACACAGCCCAAAGAAGCCATTGTACTTAGGCAGCAACACCATGATCTTGACCCAGTCATGGGAATCCTAGACGGGAACAAATTGTCAACTTATTTGTGATCTGTCCTCACTGCCTGAATTTTGGACTGGTTTCTATTTTATCTGGGCTCCAGGCTTGCTTTTATGCTTTTTTAAAAAAAAAAAAAAACTTAAGTTTTATTTTGTTATATATGTTGTAGAATTTGTTGTTTAGATGATGGTACAGTAGAACAGAAAGTGTTATTCCATCACCATATTGGCTTGCAGTGAATTCCATTTTCCTTTTTAGACAATAAGAATGTTGTCCCTTTAGATATGTGAACATTGTTCTATAGGTGCGCCTTAAAACCGGATTATTTTAGAGCAAAGTAAACCAAGGTCCAGAGAGGTGAAATAAGCAGTGAGTAAGTAGCCAGTACAGGACCAGTAACCAGGTCTTTTCTGATCCAAATTCAGTTTGATCTGTTTCATTCCTTTCCTATTCTATATCTACAACCCGTTTTTACCAGATCAGAACATTTGTATTTGATGATCTAGTTCCTAATAGTAATAGTATCCTAAGAACTGACCAAACATTGCTCTTCTTTTCTCTCTTTTGACGTTACTAGATCAATTACTATGTGTTCCCTGAAGGAGCACAGCTTTGGGAACATTGACAGCGGTGTGTGAATAAAGTAGAAGCAGAGGGCATGGCACAGAATACCTGACTTGACCTGCTTATGATGCTATTGTACCAAGCAGGCACAGTTTTATTCATCCATAGCTAAAATTTGTAAGCTTACACTGAGAAATGTCAGGCTTTAACAAAGCTTAAATTATTGGTGGAGAATGTAATCTATAGAGACTGGCTTGTTTTGAGCTTGTTTTGGAAGGGAAGAGAAGTCCTAATTGACTGTGATACCTTAAAATAAAAAAGGTCCTAGGGCCCACAAAAAGCCAAAATTTCAGAGAAATTGGATTTAGGTGTTTTTGTTTGTTTGTTTTTTGTGCTAAGCTATCTTCAGTATTTTACAAAGGATTTTGAAAAAGTTTCTCATTTAAAACGCTCCAATATTTTGTCAAAGGGACTGTGGGTTGGGTGGGCTCAGTGAGCCCCTTCACCCCCAGCTGACTGAGTTTGCAGCACCCAGTGCCAAAGTGTTGGCCTCCACTGACTGACTGCCTCAGTGAAGGAGACACCCCTGCCAGTCTCTGAGAGAGGATTACAGCTCAAGCGGATCCTGGCAGAGAGCAGATAATCTGGCAAGTTCATCATGGCCTCACTGCCCCAGTCCATCCAGTTACTCCCCTGGACCCAATTAGAAAATTGGAAATAGCATCCCAGGGTGTTGCAGCCACTCAGTTAAAGAGGAATAATGGACATATACAAAAAATATCAAATGGGAAAAAAACATTTTGGATCCTGAAGGAGCAAGTTGCTTGTCAGAGATGTAACAAGCCGAAAGTGACAAGTTGCTGTTCCTTAAGCCTTTCCTTTTTTTCTTTCTAACACTGCTGGGATTCATTAGCTTCCAGAAATTTGCTGGAAAATGCAAAATAAAAAATACTTATTGTTCCTATGTTCAATTTATTTAATATAACATTTTAAGAGGACTAAGTTGAAAAAGCGAGGGCATCATTAATTTTAGATATGCAAGAAATGAAAATGAAAAATTATCTGCTGATTAGTGACAAGCAACTTGCACCATGAAGGTCTTCAATAATGTGTGAGTGTCACATTACATAACACTTACAATGATTAAACCAGAAGATGAAATAAGATAGGATAGATCTTGTGTTCTTTCCTTGACTAGTGGACAACTACTCTCATTAATCTCTTTGGGTTTGCAGCCTTAAATGTAATAAGCAGTGTTATTGGAGGAGATTTATAGCCATGAGAGTTACCAGCCTCACTGAGGAAATCTTACAGTACTATTTTGAGAACCCTCCAAGATAATTCTTAAGATTTGTATTCATTGTAGCCTGTCAGGAAACATCTCCTGAACCAGTAATGAGTAATGAACCTCCTCAGAAACTTAATATTCTGATGACAACACTAAAAATGGGAAGTTATTAGTGCCCTATCTCTTGGAAAGTTAAAGCATTCTTGGTCTCAGCTGAAAATAATTTTTCTGACATTTATGACTTTAGAAGGGAGACGGTGTATGCACTAATAGATACGGTTGCTGTTAACAATTGTTACTATTGTTCCTCAGTGAACAAGGGGGGATCTGCACAGAGCAGGTGTGGGGAACCCTCTTGAATGGTTTCTTGGAAGAATGGCTGAACTGGTAACCATGAGCCCTCTTCTTTCCATTTAAGTACACCTCTATTTGACACTTGGTATATAAGAACCATTGAGTAAGATTATCTCTTCTAAAGCAATGTTTAGAGGAAATGCCCTGCACACCCTGGACCAATAGCCCAAAATTAATGTTTCAAAGTTATGTTTTATTTCCCAGCTTTATTGACAAATGAAATTATATATAGTTATAGTTTATAGTATTTTGATTATATGTATTTCTGTATGCATACATATATAAACGATTGCTTTAATCGTAATAATTAACACACCCACAATCTCACAGTCATCAGTTATTACTGATGTGAGATTCATTCTCATGGCAATTTCAAGTTTACAGTACAGTCTTTCTAGCTGTTATCACCATGCTGGGTAATAGATCCCTAGAAGTTAGTCTTCCTATAATGAAAATTTTTTGTCCTTTGACTAACAATGCTATTTGTTTCCCCCACTTCCATACCCTGGTGACTGACTCCACTCTATTTCTATGAGTTTTACTTTTTTTTTTTTTTAGCTTCCATATATGAGTAAGACCATACAGTATTTGTCTTTCTCTGTCTAACTTAATCCACATAGTATAGTGCCTTTTAAGTTGACTTATGACATAACATTAGAAGGATTTCCTTCTCCATTATGGCTGAACAATATTACATGTAAATAATATATAGGTATTTATCTATATAAATATATATCTGTATGTATGATCACATATTTATCCTTTTATGCATTGATACTTGCAAAAGAAGAAAATTAATATTTCCCTTTAAAAGTATAAATTAGTAAGTTTTGTTTTATATGACAGTTTCTTCCATTCATTTCCTCTCAAATCATTCTGTTTTATTATTGGACCATGAGCTCCTTAAGTATAATTTAGTGCCTGTATCTGTAGCTTTACATAATTATGCCTGGGATATATTAAACATATTTAAGTACTTTGTTATATGAAATAACTACTATCTGTATAAAGTTAAAATTCACCTCTCTGAGCCTCCACTTGCTAGACCTAATTCTGTCTTTTACTAATTACATATTTACTTCTGATAAAAAAATATGTTAACTCCTCATTCAGTATGAGAATTTTGATGATTAATCAGTCTTCAAATTTTCTCTGCTCCAGATTAGTTCCTTCCTTTTTCTAATAATTATTTTCTTGAGCAGTTGTACCAGCCATTTCTTTCCTTCCTGATCATCTAAAATCTTTTTGCTTTTATTTCACATAATGTCAAGGAGTTGTTTTCACCTATCTTTGGTTATAGCAGTGTTTTAAAATATCGCATTTATGATCTATCCCATCTAATCTTTCTGCCATACTGAGAGTTTTTCAAGTGTTGATTTTGCTAATAGGATGCCACTGCATTATTGGTAACCAATAAGGATGGATAGTAGTTCTTGGCACTAGCATCCCCTTTGGTGCTTTGATTAAGACCTGTCATTTAACCCTTTCATGTTGACTTATGATTTAACACTAGAAGGATTTCCTTCTCCATTATGGTTGAATAATATTGCATGTAAATAATATATAGATATTGTTAGGTCTACAAAACTTTCCACATGATCTTAGAAATGACTTTAGAAATTTTTTTTTCAAATTTTTATTTATTCATTTATTACTGGATAGAGACAGAGAAATTGAGAGAGGAAGGGAGATAGTGAGGGAGAGAGACAGAGAGATACCTGCAACCCTGCTTCACCATTCGTGAAGCTTTCCCCCTGCAGATGGGGACCATGGGCTTGAACCTAGGTCCTTGTGCACTGGAGTGTGTGCACTTACCCAGGTGTGCCACCGCCTGGCCCCCGACTTTAGAAATCATTAAACCTGTCTCTAGTGACTTTGCATATAAAGAAACTGAAACTGACTTGAAAAGAAGCCATGACCATACAGAAACACCAAGGCTACATGTTAGCCATGGTGTGTACAGCTGTGCTGTCCTCTTCATCACAGCTGACACTCTTCGTTTTAATTTTTTAATCTTTATTTATTTATAGTATAGAAACAACCAGAAATGGAGAGGGGAGGGGGTGTGACAGAGAGGGAGAGAGACAGAGAGACACTTGCAGATCTGCTTTACCACTTGGGAAGTCCCCCCTCCCCCGCTACAGGTGGGGACCACTGTAACATGTATGCTCAACCAGCTTGCCACCACCCGCCCCATGCCACTCTTCTCTTTTAGGTAGTTTGAGAACAATCTTATATTCACCACAATATTGACATGTTCCATATTCTCTTCTGTGGCACTTACGTATAGCCTCCCTTAATATCTAAATAACTTGTTTATTTGTCTTTTTTCCCCCTTTTTCTTTACCAGAGCACTGCTTACCCTGAGGCTTGAAAGGTTTTTTTTGTGTTTTTTTTAATTTTTATAACCATTACCCTATCTCCTCTGCCCTCTCCTAATATTTAAATCTCTCAGAGTGTAGAGGTACTTGCTGGGGCTTGTGCCTGTATGACTCCATTGTTCCCAGAAACTTTCCCTTCCTTCCCCCCCCTTTTTTATGACTGAGACAGTGTGACATGGATTATAACGGGGTTATAATGTGTGACATGGATTATAACGGGGAGGGGGATATGGACACCTGCAACACTTCTACACTGCTCATGAAGCTTCTCTACAGGTGGGAACTGGAGGCTTGAACCCAGGTCTTCACATATGGTAACTTGTAAGCTTTATCAAGAGTGCCACCATCTGACTCCTCAGAGTGGTACATTTTTTATGACTGATGAAATGATACCAACACATTGTTTTCACTGAGAGTCCGTAGTTTATATCATGGTTCTCTCCTGTTTGTACATTGAAATTGGGGCAAATAGTTTTGGACAAATATATAATAACATGTATCCAATATTACAGGAACAGTAGTTCCACTCCCTGAAAAATCCTCTGTCAGCCCTTTATTAATCCCCTTATTCCCTAATTCCTGGCAACTATTAGTCTTATGACTAATTTTATAGTTTCCTCTTTTCCCAAATGTTATTTAATTGGAATTAGCCTGTTTAGAATGACTTCTTTCACACAGTAATATACATGTAAGTCCTTCATTCCCTTTCATATTTTTATATTTTAGTTGTTCATTTCTTTTTAGTACAAAATATATCCAATGAATGTGCTACAGTTTATTTGTTTGTTCATCTTCTGAAGCATATCTCAGTTGCTTCCTAGTTTTCGTCACTATGAGAAAGCTACTGTAGTTATCAGTGTGTGGGTTTTGTGTGGAAATAACTTCTCCACTTCTTTGAAGAAATAGCAAGGAGAGTGATTGCTGGATCATATAATGTGGATTTGCTCAGCTTTGTAATAAAATGCTGAACTAACTTCTACAACAGTCATTCTTAATATAATCCTTGATTTAATTATAAGAAGCATTAAATCTCCCATTGAAATCCCAACATATTGTGAAAGATTTTATGTGGATACCTTATATTAATGTTAATTTCAAGATTAAGCAAAATGATGATCTTTTCATCTGAGAGCATTTACAAAAGTTTTTTTTTTTCTATTTTGAAATGTAAAACTTTAAAGTATCTTACAGTGGGATTGCTTAACAACTGAAGTTAGAAGTAAGTGTATGTCTATGTATGTGTGAGGTTTGAATGTGTGCGTTTGTGTATAAGTGGGTGTGCATTTGTTCTATACCGTAGTTAAAGAATAGAAGAGATGGAGGTTGGGCGGTAGCCAGCGGGTTAAGCGCACGTGGCACAAAGAGCAAGGACCCGTGGAAGGTTCCAGTTTGAGCCACCAGCTCCCCACCTGCAGGGACATAGCTTCACAGGTGGTGAAGCAGGTCTGCAGGTGTCTGTCTTTCTTTCCCCCTCTCTGCCTTACCCTCCTCTCTCCGTTTCTCTCTGTCCTATCCAACAGCAAATGACATCATCAACAATAATAATAACCACAACACGGCTACAACAACAAGGGCAACAAAAGAGGGAAAAATGACCTCTGGGAGCAGTGGATTCATGGTATGGGCACTGAACCCCAGCAATAATCCTGGAGGCAAAAAAGAAAAAAAAAAGAATAGAAGAGCTAAGGTGAATTGTTTGACTGTGAAAACTATTCACCTACAGGAAAATTGGTCATTTAGGCACAAACATCGGGAGAGCGTGATGGCCTTTCTGTGTGCTCACTGTGTAATCTCAATTTTTGATGAGGGACTAGCTGTACATTTGTTCAATGAAAAGAAATAATAGCTCTTTGTACCTTACTGATAAAATAGCTAACTATTTTTCATCTACGAATCATATTATTCAGTATTTAATACACATAATGTAATGTCTTTACTGCCGGTAGTATTTCCAAAGAGCTCCATTTTTTAAATCTCTGGAATTCAAGACCAAAGAACACTTTTCTCTAGGGCATATATTTTATTACTGTTTAGAATAGAACCAATCCATAAATTTTCAGGATCAAAAACATACTAAGCAATAGCGTCCCTTAGAGTCTTTTTAGAACTTTATATAAGATTGTGTTTCCCTTTTTAAAAAGAAAGGAAGATAGAAACCTTTAAAATCCATTGTTTCATCAGAATTGTTTGTAGAGAAAATCAGTATTGTCTAACTGCAATCCAGCAAAGGACTATCATATTGTACTTCTAATGAAAAAGTAAATTGAACATAGTTGTAGGCTTATGGAAAGCGAGAGAATTAGATTTGATTAGATTAGCTTTAACCTGCCTGAAATAAAACTGTCTGCCTTTCCCGTTATTTGTCAATGTTTATAGCAGGTTTCGTCTACAACGCTTTCACTACTATTTCCAGGTGGTAAAAGGCAGTCAAGCAGAAAAGACACTCATAAACGTCAGAAAAGAGTAAGTTTTTGTTGTTGTTTTTGTTTTTGTAATTCAAGGACTATAAAGGTCAAGTTCAACCCACTTAAGGGAAGCAGAGTGATAAACATATTGCAGTATTGCTAGCTGGTCTACTTAGGCATATAATTTATGTTAAGTCAGTGTACTTCATTACTCTAAGAAAGTAAAATATCCTGGGGAAATACTATACATAGCATACATTTTGCTCACCTATTAGATGGTAAAGTAGGTCTAATTTTCTTCATTTGTGATGAAGAAGGGAGGACATCTATCTGATATGCCTAAAACTGATCATGTTAAGGAGCAGTGTGATTTATTCCTAATTACTCCTATTATTGTTATTTGGTTCTTCTTCCTGGCAATTCCCCTACTCTGTGCTCTGGAGAGGAAGAGCTCTGTTAAGAGTTTTTGTAAACCAGTAAAAGATGAGATTTTTCCTCTAGAAGCCCTTACTTTTATAAGATATTTTCTTTTTCTTTATGAGACTTTATTTTTTCCCACCAGGGTGCCTGAGCAATTATAGTTTAAAGCTATCAAAAATAGGTATGTTCTTTGATATCAAAGAGCTTCTTGAAGATTTTTCAAACTAAAGACACCCAACGGTGGTATTTCAAGATGCTACTAGCACAGGCCTTTGTAGTTAAAAACTCCCAGTGTGTTCTGCCAAGGGTATTATTCTATGGAGATATAGGACTATTGGATTGGGTAAACGTAGGAGTGTGTTTGTGTGTGTGTGTGTGTGTGTGTGTGTGTGTGTGTGTGTGTCCACATCTCAAATGAATGGATGCTCAGTAGTTAAAAATTATTTCCCTCATGATTACAATAAATATAGAGACTGGGGAATAGAATATACATTTATTGAGCACGCACTGTATATTGAATACATAAGCTATTATTTTTTTCAAAATTTTAAAAGATTCAGATAGCAATAGTTAATAACATATAGGTTTCAAGTATAGAATCTTATAAATAAACCTGTCTATACTACTTTAAGATAGTCACCAAAAATCTAGTTTCTGTCAACCTCCATATAACTGACTCTTTTACCCAAATTACCAACCCCACTTGCCTCCCCTTCTTGTAACTACTTTTTCATTCTGTTTTTATTTCATTTTAAATAGTGAATACTCCTTTGAAAAATTATAAGATTTCAGTAATATAATTTCACAATGATCCTAGTTCAGTAGAAGTCACCACACCTTTCACCAAAGTTCTGTATGAGAAACCCTATCCCCACCCCCATCCCAGTGACCATTATGGTTTCACAAAGTCCGTGAGACAGTTTAATTACCATTGTTTTTGCACGTTCTTTTCTTCATTAGTTATTCCACACAGTAGAAAAACCAACTGTTAGTTGTATATTGTTCTTTTGTAAATCCTCATGAAACCTGACAAAGGGTCATTTTCTGCCTAATTCCACAGAATTGCCAAAACTTTGCAAACCAGCCTTTTGTGTGAAAGGAAAAAAACTTTATTGTGCAAATCAATATTATGGTCTCTTTGTTACTCCTGCTTCCCTATAGTGGCAGCTTTAAACACACACACACACACACACACACACACACACACACACACACATTTCTTTATCCCTCTGGGAGCATGGACCCAGAATGTTTATGGGGTCCATAAGGTAGAAAGTCGGGCTTCTGTAATTGCTTCTTTGCTGAACATGGGCATTGGCAGGTGAATCCATACTCCTAGCCTGCTTCTGTCTTTCCCTAGTGGGGCAGGGCTTTTGAGAGGTAGGGGTCCAGGACACATTGGTTAGGTCTTCTGTCCAGGGAAGTCAGGTTGGTGTCATGGTAGCATTTGCAACTTGGTAGCTGAAAAAGCATTAAGATATAAAGCAGAACAAATTGTTTAATAATCAAGAACCTAAAGGCAAGAATATCACCGATGAGATTTGGGGTCTCCATATTGGAAAAAGCTAGTAGGTCTATTTTAGGTATATTCCAGGGGCTCATGACTTTACTAATTTTTGCCTGAGCCTGACAGCTAACATGCAGGTAGGCCAAAGGTATTTTCTGGAGAAGTGGTATCATGGTTGGGAATAGGACTAGAAAGCTGGATCAGGGAAGAGTGTAGCTCCCATATCTGGGAAAAGTATATAAATACTGTTAACTGTAAACCCTATCGATTTGATCTGTGCCCTATATTCAATGCAGGAGCCTGTGGAATGTTTGCATCCCTTTAGGTCTGAGCTCATATTCTGTGGTCATAGCTAGGAGCATTCTAGGATACACTCATTGTAGGACTGGTCTTGTGTGGCAGAGTATGTTGACCCAACCTCCCTTTGGAGAATGGGCTGTCCTTACAATTGTTGATCCACGTTGAGGGCAAAGTCCTGTAGAGGAGTGGCAGAGTTGTAACTAAATTTCTCTCCCCCTTTTTTTAGCACAGGAGTTAATTCTTACCAAAACAGCATTCAGGAAAGGGGTGTGGATCCAAGTCTCTTTTCTCCTAAGACTCATAGACCAATTAGTAGGTTACAAACCTAGTCTCTTCCAAGGTTATATCCACATTTTAAACCCAATCCTATGGGTCTTGAGTTTTACTCATTCTTTCTCCAAGAAGTGGGAGATTACTATCCTCATCTTCCAGATTAGGAGCTCAGAGAGCTAGTTTGTTGTCTAGGCATAAATTCAGTTGTTTTCTTTCTTTTTTCTTTCTTCTTTTTTATTTATTTATAAAAAGGAAACACTGACAAAACCATAGGATAAGAGTAGTACAACTCCACACAATTCCCACCACCAGAACTCTGTATCCCATCCCCTCTCTTGATAGTTTTCCTATTCTTTAACCCTCTGGGAGTATGGACCCAAGGTCATTGTGGGATGCAGAAGGTGGGAGGTCTGGCTTCTGTAATTGCTTCCCCTCCCTGCTGAACATGGGTGTTGACAGGTTGATCCATACTCCCAGCCTGCCTCTCTCTATCCCTAGTGGGAAAGGACTCTGGGGAATCGGAGCTCCAGGACACATTGGTGGGGTTGTCTGTCCAGGGAAGTCTGGTTGGCATCACACTAGCATCTGGAACCTGGTGGCTGAAAAGAGAGTTAACCTATAAAGCCAAACAAGTTGTTGACTAATCATAAACCTAAAGGCTGTAGTAGTGCAGATGAAGAGTTGGGGGGGGGGGCGTCTCCGTTTTGTAGATAGCTAGTAGGCCTATTTTAGTTATATTCCAAATGGCCTGTGTCTATACTATATATTTTTTTTCTGAGCATGACATCTGATATGCAGGTGGATCCAAGTTATTGTCAAGGGAGATGATGTCATGGTTGGAAAAAGGACCAGAAAGCTGGATCAGGGAAGAGAGTAGCTCCCAAATATGGGAAAGTTGTATAAATATTGTTGACTGTAAATCCCGTCAATTTGATGTGATCTGGGGCCCATATTCAGCTTAGGAGCCTATGTGACCTCTGCATCACTCTAGATCTGAGCTCACATTCTGTGGTCATCAGTAGGAACATTTCAAGTTGCCCTAATATACTCTGTGCTGCACTGGAGGAAGATAGGTCCTGATATGTTTGTGTTATATAGGAGAAGAAAATACATTTTAACTCAATAAAATGTCTTTTGAATGATTCAGTATATTTCTGGGTGGTAAAAATTTAGATGCTCTTTTTTTTTTTCAAGGAGATGTTTTCTGGTCATTCAGTTAAGTCCTGACTTGCTCCTAATTTCTGGGCCATCTGTTATCCTGTCTTCCCATCTTTTTGTTAGTTTTCGGTATAAAAATGTCTGTTACTTTCCATGTGTAGAAAATTCAGTTCTCTGTATGCATTGAGCATCTCTTTAATTCCAGGCCACAGTTACCTAGAAACTCAAAATATTCATCAATTTTTTTTAATAATGAACCATGGACATGTGTACAACAAGTACTCCTATTCAATAAATACTTATTGAACACCACTGATGCTAGATATTATACTAAGATGATCTAGTGGCAGAAAAAAAATAGACACAGTTACTGCACTTATAGAATTTGAATCCTGATGAAAACAAAAGACATTAAATTAAATTATAGTGAATCCATACTAAAAATTCTCCTTTCTATTTTGTGCCTCCTTGAACTGACTTTCCTATTTTACAAAAAAAAAAAAAAATCAAACTGTGTTGATTGTAGAAAACACAGTTATATTTAGCCCTCATTTTTCTTGTCACCAAAACTATATTTATGAATGTGTGTGTGTGTGTATGTGTGTGTGTGTGTGTGTGTATGTATGTGGAGAGAGAGAGAGAGAGACAGAGAGAGAAACAGAGAGACAGAGAGAGGAAGAGAGAGAAGATACTAGAACATAGGAACTTCTCCCATTGTGTTGGAGATCAAGCTTGCAGCTGAGTTACGTGTATTTCAAAGCCAGTAAAGTTTTTAGGGACTTCTTAGAGTCAAGGGGCCATGGTGATATGTTTTTGGTTACATGGATATTCTCCAGTTTCATCACCTAGTAACACACAGGGAAAAGGGGATGAAAAGCACCTGAGAAAGATGGTATAGATGTTGAAGGGGCCTGAGTAGGGAAAACACGTGGGTGATAACCTCTGTACCAGTAGATAGGAATCAAGTCATTTAAATGACTGATGTAAAGTTCATTCAAGGTAACACAGGAATATGTATAACAAGCAAAAAGAAAATTAACAAGTCACCATTTTTTCCAGTCAACCATGTGTTTCAGAGTGTGAACTATGTCTCTTTTCTCTAAATAAATTTTGCTTTGCCTGATTCATGAACTCCCCTGATTATTTGTGGAAAACTACTGTGACAAACCAGACATTGTGAGAGACACTCCTGTCTCTCTCAGGGGGCTGTCATAGCACCATACCCGTTCCCCCAAACCCCAAAACTCATATTTTAAAATAAATGATCTTTGATTTCTGATGGTAGAGTGTATACATCACCGTATGCAAGAATCTGCCTTTGAACCCTGGGCTACTAAGTAGGAGTGCCAGCAGGGCAGATGCTTCATGAGCAGTACTGTGGTATTTACCCTTCTCTCTCTATCTCTGTCACTCTGTCTCTCACTATTTAGAGGAACAAAAAGAATGTCTGATTATTTTATTAATTTAATTTGCTAGCCTGCCAATAATTCTTGGGTGCCTAAGTGTCAAATAATGAGTTGCCAGGACCAGGAATTCAAAATATGATCTCTCTCCGCAAGGCACTATAACTTATTAAAGTAATAGACAAACATAAATTTGAATAAATAATCAGTCCTGAGATGAGGTATCTTTAAGATAGACTGAAAAGATCATTAACATTGTAGAAAAGTCTGGGCTTGATTTAGCTACTATACTGGGAATATCATGTATCACCTTTGACAAACAGCCTCCTCAATTGTAAAGTGGAGAACAAATTTACATATACACATTGCGTATGTAAGTATTAAAGGAAATGCATGTGGAGGGTCTAGTACAATCCTGCACACTTTTTAGGTGTTCAATACTAGAGTTACAGTAAGACTGAACTGGGGTAAATTGTTTATACATAGATTTGTGTATGTGTGTGTGTGTGTGTGTGTGTGTGTGTGTGTGGCAGAGCAAGGACCTTGCATAAACATAATTTCACTGCTTCCATGCTGATTTTTTTTCATTCAGAGAGACAGGCAGAGAGAAAAAGAAAAGAGAGGTAGGGAGAAGCACCATAGCACTGGAACTAGTGATACTCTTGATTAAGTGTATGCATGTGTTTGCAGTACATGTACACTACCAGATGTTATTTTCTTGACACCATAATTTGCATTTAGCTATATTTGTTTTATATATCTGTATCTGTCCCCTGTATATCTCTAGACTCCCTAAGAATCTAGGGTGTAAATTCCTAGTTAAAGCGAAGAGAGTTTAAAGGAAATATTTGAAGAAGATGAAAACATTTTTTTTTTCTCCCTGAACTGAAATATTGGTTATACAGTAATATACCAAATTACTGAAACTTTAAAAAAACACTATAGTTGAAGAATAAAGTCTGAATCTTGAGAAGCTGAGAAATAGACTAAACGAATAGGACAGGTCAGGGGCCAGGCTGTAGTGCACCCGGTTAAGCACACACATTACAGCATGCAAGGCCGCAGGTCCCCACCTATAGGAGGAAAGCTTCACAAATTGTGAAGCAGGGCTGCAGATGTCTCTTTCTTTCTATCCTCCCTCTCAATTTCTCTCTGTTTCTATCCAATAATCAATAAATATATTAAAACAAACAAAAATAAATAGCACATGTTGTATCATAATGAAATTTTTATAGAAGGCTAATTTTACTGTCCAGACAGCTATTTTCATTTGATGAAAAACAATAATGTGAAAGTTAAGTGGTCTAAACAATGGCTCTTGGTTTGCAGAGTTCTTAATTGCATGGGGGGAAAAGAGGAAATCTATTAATAATTATCTGAAAAACTAAGAAATAATATATATTGAATAAAAATTGTTATGTTTCATGGATAATTGAGTAAAATTATATATATATATATATATTGATTTGGGCATCTTAAACTGAGTACCTGAGGGTGCTGAAATGTTACAGGCCAAGGCACCCTGGGGTAAATTTTGTTCATTGCACATCAAGTTCTAAAACAGAAAGGACTGGGCTCAGAGAGCTTGAATCCCAAATAGAACACTAATAGTATTCCTCTAAAAGTCAGCATAAATATTTGATAATGTCTCCCTTTCTGTGAAGGGATCCTCTCAGTGGGAGTGGGGATCTTGTATCACTTAGCAGAACAGAATCATTTGTTTTCTTAAGCGTTTTTTTTTTTTTTTTCTTAAGCGTTTCTTTATGTTCTGGAGGTGGATTGTAAAATCTCCTAAAGTATTTTGATTTTTAATTCTCACAAAAGTTTTTTTTTTTCTTTCATAGTAATTCAATAGGAGAAGCAATAAAAGTGATATATTCGGGAGTATGCAGGACCTGCTATCAGTACCACTTGTGGATAAACTATCTTGCCACTTGCACTTCCCATGGGAGAAAAGAACCACAATTCACATATAGGAAATATTGCATGAATTTGCCTCTGTTTTGTTTGCTTTGCTGAAAGGCAGATTTTTTTTTTTTTTTTCAGATAAAAGCTGCCCTGTCTTGCTGAACTGCTCATCTGTTTTTCTCAGGAAGAAAGCTTTGTTAAAATCAGGAGGAAAGCCTGATTTGCAAAAAATATTACCTGGAAATAATAAAACACAGAAAAATGTCAAAATATGCTAAGAGTTTAGACCAACTTCTTTCTTTGGAATAAATACTTAACAAATCCTGTAGACACTTTTTAAGTGAAGATGAATTATGTATGTTTGAAGTATCATTTTATGAATCAGTAGCTAGTCTTTAGAGAGTACACAGAGTGTAGAAGTGGCCTTGACACTTTTGCTGAGTTGGGGTAATAGATTAACCATCACCAGAGATGAGCTACTCAGCTCGCTATCAGGACTCCAAAACTTTTTCCAAATTACTCATGTATTTCCGGGGTTTGTGTCCAAGAAGCTTTTGGGTTGGCTGAATTTGTCAGTGGAGAAGTATTTTTGAACAAGATAGAGCTTCTGTTTTTAAAGAGCTCACAATCTAGCTGTGAAAAGAGATAGTCATTGCAACAATGAGCAGAGCTATGCAGGGTAAATTTAGTATAGCCTTCAGGTAGCCTTTCAGGGCTTGTGCAAGTTCAGACTTTGGGGCATAATTCTGCAAAAAGAATACCCCCTTACCCTCCTTGGGTACCAGAAGTTGAGATTTTCATTAAAATATTCAGATCTAGCCCAGGTCTACCTTCTGTCAATTGCTCCATCAATTCTTTCCAAATTTCCAGAAATGGCTGTTGTGTCTTCACAACACTGTTGGTAATCTTTCCCCTGGAATTACTGTTGTTTATATTTTTATGGTAATGCTCACTGAATAAGTCTGAATAATCTCCAGGAAAATTTTCATCTTTATTCAGTCAAATATAAGATATAAAACAGATTCTTTTCTTATTAAAATAATAAAAATCATGCATAGGAATGAAAATTCTCAGACTGCTTTGATTTAAGGTTTTCAGCAAACTTACTGGACATTCAGAATTCCTATTGAGCATACCAGGGCTTAGTAGAAGTGTTTGACCAGGTATGTTAACCCATCTGTGTCTATGTACACAGGAGAAACTGAACCTCTCCTTCTCCTGTGCTACTAGGTGAACAAAAGGGGAGCTCCTTTTCAGACAGGGTTAAAAAAAGAAATAATTTCTCCTGCTGCAAACTTTTGCTCAGTAGGTGCAGAATAACTGCAATCAGGTAGAGGCTTTGGTAAGTGGCAGCTGCTATCCGCCAAGTTGAAAGATCACAAATTCTCACCCGACTTCTATTTCAATTACGTAGACATCGGGTTCAATTTGCTAGTGTCTTGAAGGCATGTCTAACTCTGTGATAAGAAATGGACTTGGACCCCACCAATGTGTCCTGGAGCTCCGCTTCCCCAGAGACCCACCCTACTAGGGAAAGAGAGAAGCAGACTGGGAGTATGGACCGACCAGTCAACGCCCATGTTCAGCGGGGAAGCAATTACAGAAGCCAGACCTTCTACCTTCTGCAGCCCACAATGACCCTGAGTCCATGCTCCCAGAGGGATAGAGAATGGGAAAGCTATCAGGGGATGGGGTGGGACATGGAGATTGGGTGGTGGGAATTGTGTGGAATTGTACCCCTCCTACCCTATGGTTTTGTTAATTAATCCTTTCTTAAATAAAAAAGAAAAAAAAAAAAAAGAAATGGACTTGGATCCAGAGTGGGCTCTATATGCAGAGATTGTCCACAAAATTTCCTTGTGGTGACCCACAAGGTCTGGCCAAAGAGGATCCCCGAGCCAACATTAATAACTTTGACAGATTTGATAGCCAGTTAGGACTCTCAAAGTTTCTTTCTTACAGATGAAGAAATCAAGGCTGAGAAGGTTAACAACCTTATCTGTGACAATATGGGTTATATATAAATTTACCAAGACATAGCTTCTAGCTTCAATTTGTTACCTGCTATGGCTAGGGTTGTATGAATACAAAGTTGAATTAATTAGTACAAGGGTTGCCTGGAACCTTCTGTTGAAAGGATTCTGAAGTTGCATGTTGACCCCAGAGGGGAGCAGCTCTATAGTTGATTATCTGTCTGGGGAGTAAGTAAGAGCTTGGTGTGCTATGGATTTGGTGGATTTAACTGAGCACTGAAGGCTGGTTGGTAGTCACGTAGTACATTGTGTCTTTGTGCTTCAGAACAATATGCTCTAGAATCCACCTGGTATGTATGTCTGTACCATTTCACAGAGAGGATGGCATTTGGATTTCATTTTGAAGAATAAGTTGCAATTTCCTTGATAGAAAAAAGAAAGCAGGCATTTTATGAAGAGGTAGTAACTTATGCAGAGACCTGATGTGTTGGGGGGAGAAACTTAAGCATCATTGATTAATCCTACACAATGTGCTGGGCAATCTTAGGACCTATAGATGTATAACTTCATTAACTTAATGACTATGATTTTATAGATATGGAATAAGAGGGGGGAAGTAAGATGTAGGACCTAGAGGGCGTTGAATTTTTATGTGGAAAACTGAGAAATGTTTGTACACATGTACAAACTACTATACTTTACTGTTGACTGTAAGCCATTAATTCCTCCAATAAGAAAAATATGTAATATTTTACATGGTTTCAAAATAATGCTCCAACAACAACAGCAAAGTAAGATGTTAAACATCATACAATCACTTAGTAGAGCTAAGGTTTTAATTATCGGGGTTCCAAATTAATTGTTGTGGTATCTACTCAGAAACAGTTTAGGTGAGGAAGAGAGAATTGGAGAAGGAAGATGTCATTGGTCCCTTACTTGGTTCATTAAATTTGAATTATATCTGGGTTACACAGATAGTGATGGCTAGGGGACTACTGAAAATATGGCATTAACTGATCTGGCTATGACAAAAATTACATCAAAAACTTGCTAATAACAGACCATATATGTGACTCTAGTCTTCTGGTGAGTAGTGAAAATCATCCTGCCTTTGCTATTCTAACACAGGTGACTGTAAGTAATAAACTGATACTCTTTACGTTGCATGAGCAATTCATGTTACTGTCAGTGCAGCATGAAACCCAAAACTTACAGGAAAACTGTCTTACTTAGAAATGCAAGTGTCCTTGCACAGTGCTACTTATTATTACCATGAGACAGGTACTCTGGCAAAACTCTTATTTGTGTTCAGCAAAGACTGTTTAATATGTATGTGTCCCTCTGCCAAAGTTCAGCTTTGACTTACAAGAGGATAGTGCTTATTCCTTAGGGAGATACTGGGAGATGCCACAGTTAATATTTGTACTTTGGGATGGGATGTGACTTGCATATGTACTCAGGAAGTTTGTTTGTTTATTTAATGTCTTACAATCTCAACTGCAAGAGAAAATATACTGAAGATTTTTTTTTTATTATTGATGAATTGCAGTGTCCTGGACAATCCTGGAATTTGACATCCTTTCTCTGTGAACTCTCTCTCTATCTCCTAGAGGGTATGTGAAGAAGAATTGGCATTTAAATAGTTTATGCACCAATCCTGATTCTCTTTGCTTCGTAGAATGGTAATGATGGTAGTGGTGTGGTGACCATTATGTATCAGAGAGTGAAGTGTTATGTATCAGAGAGTGAAGTGTTACTATAATAATAATAATAATAATTACTATTATTATTATTACTATTATAGTGATTTGTTAATGATTATCAAGATTGTAAGATAACAGGAGTAAAATTCCACACAGTTCCCACCACTAGAGTTCCATGTCCCATCCCCTCCATTGGAAGCTTCCCTATTATTTATCCCTCTGGGAGTATGGACCAAAGTTCTTTTGGGGGTGCAGAAGGTGAATGGTCTGGCTTCTGTAATTGCTTCTAGGCTGGACATGGACATTGGCAGCTTGATTCACCCCTCCCCTCCAGCCTGTTTATGCTGATTACTATTTTGCAGTTTCCATCAGTCTGCAACAAAGTTAAATTCACCCAGATTGGATTCCTTAAATTTCAGTCACCTGGGGACACTAGTAACCTGAGACCATATTTTTCTGTCTTTTTTTTTCTCTGCAAACATAGGTCATGATTTTCTCTACAACCCAATAGTTAAATTTCTTCTCTCTCTTCTTGCTGTGCTTTTTTGAAAACAGCTGTATTTCTATAATATTCTAATTTTAGTGGATGAGCTTTTTGGTGGCTTGCTTGTTGTTTTAAAGGTCTTTTAGTTTCACCTGCTTTTTTTTTTCTTTTTCCTTATTATGTTGAGTGCAATAGTGTTATGAATAACTGAACATATTTTAGATTAGATGAAATGCTGTAAGAATGAAAGTACTCTCTACCTTTTCCAAATAGTGCTCTCAAGATTCTTTACATGTATGTGTGTGTGTTCATTTAGGTTTTTTTAAAAAGATTTTTCCTTTTTAAATTTTTTTATTATCTTTGTTGGATAGATACAGCCAGAAATCAAGAGGGTAGGAAGAAATAGGGAGAGGGACAGAGAGACACCTGCTGCACTGCTTCACCACTTGCAAAGCTTCCCACCGGATGGGGACCGGGGGCTTGAACCTTGCGCATTGTTAGCCTGTGCTCTCCAAGGTGTGCCACCACCCAGCCCCTCATTTAAGTTTTAGAAAAACTACTCAATAGGTATATTGTTAGCCCCAGTTTCAGTTGAGAAAACAGGGATGGGGTGGGGGAGCTATTATGGAAAAGTCTCTCATGACTTAGGCTCCAAAGTACCAGGTTCAAACCACCATAAACAAGAGCTATGCACGCTGGAAGAAAGAGGAGGAGAGGGAGACAGAGACAGAGACACAGATATGGGCTGACTATCTCTGTAACAATCTATCTATAGCTAAAGCTGTAGTTAAAGTTATTTATTTTGCCCACCTTTTTCCCTATGGCCCTAGGGAAGAGAATAGCTCCCAACTTGCAGACAATAGATAAATTCAGTGAACTGTTACCACATCGGTCTGACCTGGAGGGCCCATGTATATTCCAATTTAGCAAAGGTGCTGTGTAACCTCCAAGTCTCTTTCAAACTGAGCATACAGTCTATCATCACAGCTGGGGACATTCTAGGCTGCACTCATCTCAGGACCAGTCTTCTGTATATTTACCTTTCTGTATATCTGCCTTACTTCAGTGACAGACCAGACAGCTTTTGGTTAGATATTTCTCCTGCATCTCTGGTGTGACTTTGCTTAGAAGTTTCCGTCTCTCTCGTTTTGCATGTTTGTAGCTGTGACTGCTGCTGTGTTGAGGCAAATGGCTCCATCGGCTCATCTTCCCTCTCCAGAGTCCTTTGCTGTGATGTAAAACACCAAACCCACCCCCTGCATATTGCATTCATAATAGAGCATATTTCTTTAAGCAACATTTCCTTCAGACCTATAAGTTCTATCAGCAACTTCAAAGCAATTCCTAGTAAATAAGTAAAATTTAACAAAATTCTTCTCAATTAGCTTTATTTTTTTAAAAAAAACTTTATTACGAGAGAGAGACAGAGACAGAGAGAGAGAGACCAAGACCACAAAAATCTACTCAGCTCTGACTTGTGCCAGGGATTGAACCACAATTCTGTGTATTGATGCAGTTCTATCTCCTTGGGCTTAATTCACTTTTTATTTTTAGTTCATCACTCTCCTCTTACTTCCTTCACCACAATGGCATCAAATCTCCACAGAAATTTCAAAGTCAGGTGAAGTAAGAAAGAAAAGACAAAAGAGTAATATATGAGGTTTTTCTCCTTATAGGAAAAGTATAAGAATATTCAAACATACTTATTCTAACAATTCTAATATGATCCTTTTTTGATAAAATTTCCACCTGTATTTAGAAGAGAATAAGTGTTAATTTATTTATAAGAGTTCTTTTTTCTTCTTACTTTTTTTCACTCCTTCCACAAATATAGACTGAGTGTTTCCTAAATTGAAGACAATGGTCCATCTCTATGAGATGTGTTCCTTATACTTTGTTCAAATCATGAGATTAAGAAAAATTACAGGGAATTCATTCGGTCTCTCCTTTTCTTTCCTCCTCTCTCCCTCACATCTTTTCTCCATTTCCTTCTCTTCCCCTACCTATCTTCTTCACCTTCATCCTTGAACTAGACACCAGCAAGAATAAAAAGTCTTTGGAAAGAAAACATGCATTGATCTCAGATAGATTTGAATTTATGGAGCAGATGGTAAATAGCAGGATGCCAATGAGGAACAGCCCAGCAAAGTCAGGGGCACTAGGCAGAAAAGGACTTTGGAGAATGGTGAGATTCTATTCTAAAACTTGGAGAGCATGAAGGAGAGATGGGAGAGGAGACTTAAGTCTTCAAACTTCTTCCTTTACTGGCTACAGAGAGAGTCATGAGTGTGTAGTGGGTGTGAAAATGCTTGACACGATTAATGCTGTTCAGTATAATGCTTCGAAGATTATCATGAAAACAGAAGCTAATCATCATTCTCATGGTGGTCATTCATATGATGATCATCAACGCTCTTTCTTTTTTTCTTTGTGCTCAACAGTCATAACTACAAATTGGACCCTAAGGGACAAACTCACTTCTCTCTCTTTCTCTGTCTCTCTCATTTTTTTTTCCACAAAGGTTATCTCTGAGACTTGTTGTCTATGCAACTCCACTGCTCCTGGTGGCCATATTTTTCTCTATGATAAATGGTAAGATATATAGAAAGAGAGGGAGGGTAAAAGAAAAAGGAGATACCCATAACCATCCACCTGTTCATGAAGTTTGCCCCCTTCAAGAACTCCTGTGTGGTGACCAGGGGCTCAAACACAGGTCCTCATGCTTGGGAACATGTACACTCTACTGGGTAAGCCTCTGTCTAGCCCCTGACAAACTCATCCCTTTAAGGACTCTGGGTCCATACTCCCAGAGGGACAGAGAATGGAAAAGCTATCAGGGGAGGGGATGGGATATGGAGATCGGGTGGTGGGAATTGTGTGGAGTTGTACCCCTCCTATCCTATGGTTTTATTAATGTCTCCTTTCTAAAATAAAAAAAAAATGAAAAAAACTAAAAGATGCCTAGAATTTTTTTTTTTTTTTGCGTAAGTTAAATAAGACCAACAAAGATGTAACAAAACAAAATTACCCGATCTAATTACCTAGGTACCTTATTGTCTCTAGTAAGCCCTCTGATCCTGTAATAGAATGTTACTCACAGAGAAAAAAAAGCAGCATAGTGTAGATTCCGCCCCCCCATAAAAATGTAAAGAAAAGAAAGGATAACTTCTGGGCCATCTACCTATGATTTGATGGTCTCATCCTGAGAAATAACTTTGGACTAGAAGTTGATGTCTATACAGCCACACTGCGAGAAACTTTGCATCCAAGATTCTTTACTCTGTAATGTCAGTTTTCAGTTCTATCTTCCATGTCTTTAAAACTTTGATTTCTTTTTGATATATCTTTATGAAAGGACATATGCTGAAGCAGTCTGACAAACATGATGAAGCACAGTGAGATAGACCTGATCTTATATAATTTGGTAAAATAAAACAGATTCATTCAATATAACCACGATGATTTTCATTTGATATTGTAGTTGTCTGAAAACTAAATCTAGCGGGGAAGATCTAAATCTTCCTCTCAGATAAACTAATAACAGTGTGCAGGCACATTAACAACTTATTGACATTTTTCATTATGGTTTCAAAATAGGTGTTAGAAAGTTCACTGTGAACTCTATCATGTCATCTGACAAATCGTTAATGCCCATGTTTAGTTGAATTTCTCTATGGAATTCGGAGTTAAAAGAAGTCTCCTTTGGGAAAATATCCCCATGGAAATTTTGACTATCTGCAATTTTTTCCCAAAGGCTTAACTTTTCACACAAAATAGTGTATTATGATGTTTCCCCATGAGAACTCTGCTACCTTGGCTTTTGTTAGTAGGATCTGTAACTCTTAGTTGGCTATGCCCATGATTGAAGGTAACATGTTGATCTCAAAGTCAAATCATAAAAGTAGTTCACAATATTCAAGATATTCTGCTACTTAACATGTTGGACAGAAACATTAATATTCATCTGTTTAGCTGCATCTTCACTGAATAAAATGATTTGGAATTGTGGAGCTAAGAAAGAAGGATATGCTCATTCTATCATATTGATAACCACAAATTGCTTAAATGAGGCTCCATGCTATTACTGGTAAAGAGCACCTCGTGTTCTCTTGTGAAACTGGAGGAATAATGACATTATTTTCTCTGAATGCTAACAATGTAACCTGTAGTTGTCATTTTAATACTGGGAAGAAAGCCAGATTTAGGAAAATGAGTTAAATTTGCTCACAAATTACTAATTTGAAGTAAATACAATTACCATGCTTCAGTTCAGCCTTGTAATTTTCAATATGAATTAAGCATATTGTTTATTGACAAAATGTATTGCAAAATGCATTTACTTAGAACTAGTACCAGTATTTTAAATTCTGGAACTAGTTTGATAAGTGGTATTTCCATTGGTATGAGTACAGTCCATAACTTAGTTAATTCATTGATTAGAGCATAAGGGTTGAAACATCTGAGTTTATTTCCTGGCTTTACTATTTCTATGCTCAATGACCTTTGGCAAATAAATAACTTGGTCTCTCTCTACAGCTGTATTTCTTTGTTAAGAAAGCAGAGATTAGGGTCCAGGTGGTGGCACACCTGGTTGAGTGCACATGTAACAGTGCTTAAGGACCCAGGTTTGAGGCCCCACCCCCACCCCCACCCCATCCCCACCTGCAGAGGGAAAGCTTTCTGAGTGGTGAAGTAGGGCTGCGGGTGTCTCTGACTCTCTCCCTCTCTGTCACCCCTTTCCCTCTTTCTGACTGTCTCTATTCAATAAATAAATAAAGATAATAAAAAATTAGAAAAAAATAAGAAAACATGTATTATAGAAATACTCTTCCAACTGGTAATACTGACTAAATATTATTTTATAGGGCTGGCACGATAGCTCACTTGAATAGTGGGCTTGTTTTGGCGTACATATGACCTAAGTTTGAGCCCATCCCCACCATACTGAAGGAATCTTCTCTGTTGTGGTGTCTTTATCTCTTTCTCCATCTTTCTAGCTGGGGGAAAACATTCTATCTAGATTACTGAAGCTCCAGTAACAACAACAACAATATGTATCTTCTATTACAACTCTGATTATTTATACATATGTACTTTATTGAGTATTCTTGGTAGCTCTACTAGGAGAAAGAAAGCAAGCCTCTCAAAGTAACAAGTACAATTTTCATATTGATCATCTAATATCCATTAGATATCTGATGAATTGTTCTTCTGTTAAAATTGTTATTTTTCCAGAAAGTCTTTTTCACCTTCCCACTATTAAGCAAGTTTTCCAAAATGAACCTGATCTTCTCAATACCATATTTAATCCTTCTTCAAATTCTACAGGGTTAACCTACCATTGTTCTGTGAAACCCCTCATAGTTTCCCCCCTACCCCACCTCAAAGATAACCACCATAATTCTCACAAAGTCTTAGCAATGGTTTAAAAACAAATTCATGTGTTTCAGTTATTTATATTGCAAATGAGTGAAACCATACAGTATTTTTTTTTAGAAGAATGTGGGCCATTTGATAGTAGATATAAACTATAATAACGAGTACTTATTATTAAGAACACCAAATTAAAGAATCTCTCTCTCTCTCTCTCTCTCTCTCTCTCTCTATATATATATATATATATATATATATATATATATATGTATGATAAGGAGGGTGAGAAATACAAACAAAATAGTAAGAAAGACTGAAAAGTGCTAGATCAAAAATAGCATCATTTAGCAAGACATAGAGGACTGTATGCATAAAAGTATTACACACATTATTTATATATAAATACATTACCTATAAATACACCTAAGTCTTAACCTTCAGATAGTAATGCTCCTTTCTTTACCAGAAATCTTAACTGTTCTCTGATGAAACTCATTGAGCTATTTTATTCCAAGATTTGTTTTCTGGGAGCGAGCCAATTTTCCATGACTAGGTCATCATCGCTCCACCTTTGAAGCCTTTCTATATGCCAAAAGAAGATGTATTTGATAAAGTCACTTATAAACAATGGATAGTGATTGTGGACTCATCTGTTGAAGTAATTCAGCACAGATATAAATAATACAGTAGATACTTTTTCTACTGTATTATTTACTACTACATATGACATAATTTGGACAGAAGTGTGCTGTATTTTACTCTGATAAAACTGCTTAAGTAATTAATGTCACTTCAATAGAACAATAAACCTTTATTCAATTGCTTATCATTTATGAAAAAGAAACAACTAGTAAGTGATTAATACAAACATTAATACCTAATTGTTAGAAAAAGACAAAAATATAATGTTACTATAGCTTATATATTTGCTAGTTGCAATTGTTTGCTCCTAAATCATGAATTCTCTGTGGGTTTTACTGTGAAATAGGTATTTCTGCTATAAAGTCTGATAAATGATATTCTACCTCTAAAGAGCAAACAACTGGAATGTCACATTTTTGATGCATATTTTTGCAGCACATGGGGGATTAAATTCTAAATGTCTCAGTTATTAAAGGCCCCATCAGACTTGCCCAAAATGAAGAACAAAGAAGAAGAAAACTTTCCCTAAAGCAATTCATCAGATCTATTTGGGCACAGTGACATTCTCTCAGAACTTATGCAGATAAATTTGCACTGAGTAGTCTAAGGATTTATAGCTTCTTTAAATGTTTGAGAAAAAGATCTTTCTAAGCTTTATCATCCATCAATATGGGCTGGTAAATGTTCGTCAAATAACTATTGTCTAAATTTGTAATTATGTCATAATCATAAAGTTTTATATTTTGGTTGAACCTGAACCTTACACATATTTAATTGCACTGCTCTGGTTCATTGTTCTATTTGGAGAGTAAGAGAGAGAGGGAGGAGAGAGAGATATATATAGAGAGAGACAGGGAGAAAGGGAGAAGAGGAGAGGGAAGGAGAAGGGAGGGGAGGGGAGGGGAGGGGAGAGGAGAGGAGAGGAGAGGAGAGGAGAGGAGAGGAGAGGAGAAGAGAAGAGAAGAGAAGAGAAGAGAAGAGAAGAGAAGAGAAGAGAAGAGAAGAGAAGAGAAGAGAAGAGAACAAGAGAGAGATCTTAGCACTGAAGCTTCTTTCATTGTCATAGCACCTCCCATGGGGTGCCAAGGCTAGAACTTAGCTAATTAGGTATCTGTTTGTTTTTCCTTTACTGTTTTGAGTATTCAGAAAATGTTCTTCATTTTTTTATCTCCTCTACCATCTGTTGTTCATGCTTCTGATATTATGGGACTGATATTAAATTGTTTTTCTGTTTTTTTATGTATGAAAACTTTATGGAACTAAGTCTTTTTTGTATTTTTTTAAATTCCTTTATTGGGGATTAATGTTTTATAATGTTTATAGTCAACAGTAAATACAAGATTTTGTACATGCATAGCACTTCTCAGTTTTCTATGGAACTGAGTCTTACACATTGTTACCTTGCCAGGTACTTATATTGCTTTCTCTTACCTAATTGTTGGTTGTTGAATTGATGGGGTACTGTGCTTGTTTCAATAAATGCAGTGGTGATCATTTCCATAAACAAATTGTTAGGTAGAGAACACATGCATGAACAGAGTCTGCTACTAATATGCTGTGTGTAGATGGACTCAACACCATCACTAGAACAAGGTAGTGATATAATAAACTGCAGTCAAGTAACTGGAAAAGAAGGTTTGTATCAAATGGCAGTTTCTACTAAAATGAAGTAATTGGCATATTTTTACTTGATTCAAAAGTGAAGAATGATTTAGAATTATAAAACACCTTTTTGTGTATATCCTTTTGTTTTTCTAACACAAGGTAGATGGGGCAAATAATTATATCTGACAGTGCCTTTGGCTTATTATTTTTTTGTTATCTTTTGTTATCAATTTGAAATCTTTTTCAATAACATCATCTACTATGTACAGTCTATGTATGTACTCTTCTGAGCAGAGGACTTGCTGAATTCTGACCAACCTAATGCTTTACAAATCTCTTTGCCCTAGTGTATGAAAACTGTTCCCTCTTCCTGAAATGTCTATTCCATCTCTACTTATCTAAGTCCTTATTTAGGGGGATTCTGTTTGACCACCACATCCTCAGCTAAGTGGTCACTAAGTTGTCTCTCAAACTCTTCCCCTTCCGGTTGGGCTGTCCTCTTGTGGAATACCTCTATCACAGTTGATATGAGGTATTACGTATTTCTATTGATTTAGGGTTTCATTTGGTTTTTTTTAGCATCTGGCCAAGTTATCTATAGAATATCTATATATAATGTTAGCCTCTATGCAGAGTATGGAATCATTGAGCAATTGAAATTTGTATGTCTATTAATATTTTATTACTTCTCAATCCTATATCCCTAATACACACACATATGCATGAACATACACACACATACACACACTGCATTCTAGTATATGCAGTTTTTGAAAATTCCCATCCTTGGATTTTATTGTAAGTGTTGAATCTTATGGTCACAGTCTGACAGAAATGGCTATTAAAGATTTATTTATTTTCATGTGTGTGTGGGGTAGGCAATGGAGGAGGCAGACAGCAGTGTTGGTATGCTTCTAGTTCTGCTTCTGGGATCTATTTCTGCTTCTGTTACATTGCTTGACATTGTGGTCTATTTACATGGTCTTTTCTGTTACATTGGTTTGGTCTCACTCTCCCCCGCCGGGAGATTTGGTTTAGCCCTTGCTAGTTTTAGCACTTCTCCCTTCTCCCCACCCCCTACCCTACATACTTCCTGAGTTCCTGCCACTGCCGCCAGAGGAGAAGGATGCAGGACAGATCTGTGTGGTGATTAGTTTAGGTTAGTTTTTGAATTGTTGCTCCTGAATAAAGAAATACAGCTTCTCTGCTCAGCCGTGTGTCCTCGAGTCTCTGTCTACCGCTGCAAAGCTAGCCTGGCCTACTGGAGCCCCGAACTCTGACAACATATGGCGCCCACGTGGGACCTGACCTGCGCATCTCTCAGATAAGTGAAGACAATTTGGCTACCTATCTACAATGGCCTTCTTTTCTGCTTGTGAAGAGGTTTCCAAAGGCCTCTGCCCTTTCTTCATGAGATTGTTTCTGTGTTTCTGGAACATTTCTCTCTGGTTTCTGCCTGCCGCCCGCTCACAGGAGCAGTGCTTGGCGTGGGTCGTTGGGTGTGGGCTCCCTCCACGCTTGGCCACGGGGAGCAGGGCAGCGGGCATGGCAGGCAGGGCTGCAGCCCATACTGGCTGCCACCCCGGGGCACCTCGGCCTGCGCCTTCTGCACAGCCGGCCCACCCGCCCTCCTGCTAAGAAGTTTGGGCAGATCCCGGACCACCTGGAGACCACGGGCTCCCTGCTGGGACTGGGCCCCCTGGCCGAGATCCCCAGCTTGGCTCTGAAGGCAGAGAAGCTAGAATACGCAGAGATTCCTGCAGAGATCGCAACCTGCAATTCCTGGAGCTGAAGTTGCGCAAGAAGCCACCGCTGGACAACACACACCCCGAATGGCTAAGACATTATAGATCTAAACTCGTGTTTAAAATGACATGTCTTCATAACGAAGGTTTTTCTCCTTCTGTATTAAAGACCATGTTTACGTGTGTGTTTAAAGCTTGGTAAACATTAACTTTAAGGTTAAAAATGTAACTTTAAGGCTATATTCTTACCAGACAGAGTTAAATGAAAAAGGTTTTCAACATAGTTCTCATAAAGGTAAAATTAATGTACATTTAAAATCTGAGGTAAAAATTAGTTAAAAATCAATATATTTTAACTAAGTTGGTCTAAAAAACCTGCGCACACCTAGGGTGTGTCTTCATCTTGAATGGGTGTAACAAAAGGTTAAGTAAGATGTTGATATGTAAAACTCTCAAATACTTTCTCAATTAGAAATGGTAGATTGCACAATGGTTATGCTAATGATTCTAATGCCTGAGGCTTTTTTTCCCATGGTTCTTCTGTTTACCTTTCCACATTTTATTGTTTAAACTTTAAACAACCTTAAAATCATACTAAAAAAGACTTCCAATTGTAATAGAGTTATCAAATGTGGTAAACTTCTAACCTGCTACAAGTTTTGTTTCATAAGTAAGTGAATTGCAGCTGTCAAGTTCTCTACAGAAAAGCGGAATTCCAGCAGCTGACCTTCCTCATACAACGTTCCACCCCCTGGCATTCTTCCGTGGACATCTGCTTTGGACTGGCACTTCTATTGGATTTACTGGTACACAACCCTACAGTAGCTTCCCTTTATGCTGCTGGGTTTCTCAAAGACTGACTATAGCCAGCTGCCTTGGAACTGTAGGCCATACCCTTCCTCCATGCTAGGTAATGCCCACAGAGGCAAAAAATGCCCGTCGAGGCAAGTAACGCCCCCCAGAGGCAAGAGAAGCCCCAGAGGCAGGAAAGGTCCTTTAACTTGATAAAGCCTTGCCCACAGAGGCAAAAAAAGCCCTCCTCAGGCCTGTCCTTGGCAGCACACTGGTTCTTGTTGCTCACTTATTTGTTCCTCCATGTTTGCACCAGTTTCTTTTTTGAAAATGCCTGTACTATATAGGCTTCTGTTCACCCCACACTCCTGATACTATGGTCAATTAGTTAAAAAGAAAAGGGGGATTTGTTGGTATGCTTCTAGTTCTGCTTCTGGGATCTATTTCTGCTTCTGTTACATTGCTTGACATTGTGGTCTATTTACATGGTCTTTTCTGTTACATTGGTTTGGTCTCACTCTCCCCCGCCGGGAAATTTGGTTTAGCCCTTGCTAGTTTTCGCGCTTCTCCCTTCTCCCCACCCCCTACCCTACGTACGTCCTTAGTTCCTGCAGCTGCCGCCGGAGGAGAAAGATGGAGTGGTGATGGTGTGGTGATTAGATTAGACTAGTTTTTAATCGTTGCTCCTGAATAAAGAAATACAGCTTCTCTGCTCAGCCTTGTGTCCGCGAGTCTCTGTCTACCGCTGCAAAGCTAGCCCGGCCTACTAGTACCCCGAACTCTGACAACACAGCAGAGTCCAGATTGCTGCTCAGCTCTGACATGTGGTGGTTGGTGTCACGCATTGAACCTAGGATCTCAGGCATGCAAGACTTCTTTGCTATCTTCCTAGCCACTGTGCTATCTTCCTAGTTATAAGTGACTACTAGAAGAATACACATTCATATTGATTTCTTTTGTCCTTGCTGCTGAAATGCAGACTGTGCATAAAGTTTTATCTTTTCTAGTGAAATTTCAGGGTGATTTTGTATTAGCACTATGAGAATGCTTTCATCTTTAATAAGAGCATGGCAACATGAATAAAGGCAAAGAACTGGGTTCAGGGAAATTGGGCTGGAAGAATGGGCCATGGAGGGATCACAGATGCAGTGTCTGGCTTCCACTCCCTATTTACTCCTCTCATGCTCTCTGTGCTCATTACTTGATTTCCTTTGATAGAACATGGGAGGCAGATATGGATTCCTAGGGAGGAGGCTTTTACAAGTGTGATTTTTATTCTATTTTGAAGTGCCTCTCAAAATGGTTGATTTATTCTCCACACATGTATGCATTATGTATGTGTTGCTACTCAAGATCAGAGAATTCAGCAAGTCTCTCTACTTCTTTGTCCCTAACCCTCCAGTCATGTAATGCAATGCAGCAACCAAGAGAACCAGGAAGCCATGCTGGGCTCTGAAAACAGACAAAGGCACAAATCCCATATGGGCCTCCTTCAAAGCAAGCTGCTGTTTTGCAGCAAGTTACAGGATGGTGATGAAAAAAAAAAGTTCTTACCTGTTTACTTAATGGGTGACTGGCCCCTTTGCTTTCTTTTATTTAGCCATCTGTTCAGGTCTATGTCACTTTAAACTTGTAAGATCTGTCACCTCATTGAAGCTATTACCTTGACACATTACAATGTTGTGGACATAATGACTCCACAGAGGAACAAATTAAAGTAGTTTTTCATGATTAGAAGGTTAAATGAGGGAAGGTTGTGGTAGTTAGTGTTGAGATAAAGGGTTTTGAGGAGGCAGAATTCCAGAGACTTCTGCATGATTGAGAATTAGTCTGACTAGACCAATGGGTGGGGTTGTGACACATTCCAGAAAGTGAGCAAGAATGAACACAGCTCTGATTTCTGGAAGCTTGTTTTGCTGCTGTTATAGAGATGGTGACTCTGTATATAGGCCATGTTACTGGAAGTCCCAATTTAGGCTTATACAATGGAATTATAAACTCAGTTCCACCTGAGTTGGAAGAGAGATAGAAACACTAATCTTTCAAATTTGTCCTTCCTGGGAAAACAAAGGCACTAGATTTTTAGGCCTACAAAAATTAGGAGGATGAGTCACAAGGATAAAGTGAGAAATATGCATTTATAAATACTTTATTATTATTATTTATTGATTTAATAATGATCGACAAGACTATAGGATAAGAGGGGTACAATTCCACACAATTCCCACCACCAGGGTTCTCTATCCAATCTCCTACATTGGAAGTTTTCCTATTCTTTATCTCCCTGGGAGTATGGGAACCCAGGATCATTATAGGGTGAAGAAGGTGGAAGGTCTGGCTTCTGTAATTACTTCCCTGCTGAATATGGGTCTATCCATACTCCTAGACTGTTTCTATATTTCCATACTTGGGCAAGCCTGAACCAGACCTCTGATATGCAGGTGGACCCAGGTTATTGTCTGGATAGATGATGTCATGGCTAGAAAAAAAGAGCTAGAAAGCTGGATCAGGGAAGAGAGTAGCTCCCAAAGATGGGAAAAGTGTATAAATATTATTAACTGTAAACTTTTCTTTAATCACTATCAGGACACCCCATTAGCTAGGGCCCTAGTCAGGGAGTCCTAGCATCTCCACACAGACATGATGAGCATAGACCTCGAAAAGTTACCTCTCTTCATTGTCACTGCTCATCTCCATCAGGAACAACATAATGGACCCCTATGGATCCCCCATAGGACCTTGCCCTCAATGTAGATCAACAATGGGAGAGAATGTTTCATCCTCTGAAGGGAGGTTGGATAACATACTCTATCTACCACCTGGGAAGATGGGTCCTAAAATTAGTGCAATTGGGAACATTCCTACTCATGACCACAGAATGTGAGTCCGGACCTACAGGGGTGTAGATGTTACATAGGCTTCTATGGTCAATATGTGCCCCAGATCAGATCAAATCGATAGTTATTGTTATAGCTAAGTGTCTTCACTACTGTTTAGAGGGTATATTATTAGCCTTATCTATTTTATTTAGAAATTTAGTCTACTCTGAGACTCCCATAGTTAGGATTCTATGATAGAAGACCTTACCATGATTTATGTGATTTAATGCTACTTACAAATAACTGTATCTTATATACTGATAAGGCCTCCCTGGTCTAAGATTATAGGTGATTTAATATTTCAAAGAAAAAGTCATTATTAGAAATGTATTAATAATTTAAGCCCACTGTTAAAATGCAATCAGGTTACCAATTTGAAACTTTAAGTGCTTAGATTGAAGGAATATATACTCAGAACTAGGGTCTATGTATCCAAAATTTCAAGACACTCAATCTATTTTATCCCTCTCATATTGATTAGTGATATGTAAGAGTGTATATTAACACCATTCCCACCATCAAAGGTCTGTGCCCCTACCCCTACCCCCATATAGAGAAGGTAAAAAAATCTACCCTCTTCCTTCCCCCAGAGTTTTTTTTACTTTGGTGTAATACTCCAAACTCAGTCAGTTTCTGTTTTGCATATGAAAATACACGCACATACACACATGCTGACAGAGTGAGAGGTGAAAGAGGAGGAGAGCAGAAAGCACTGTTTAGTTCTGGTTTATGGTGATTCCAGGAATTGAACCTGATACGTTTCTTTATATTGGAAACGTCTTGTATAACCAGATTTATTAGCATCTCTTACTATCTGGTAGTAAAAGTTAGGCTAATAAAGAATAAATGACATGAGCTCTATCTAGTTATAAAAGGAGGCACAAGGATTGGCTTTAGTTTCCTTTTTAAAATTGTTGTTGCTCTGCTATTGCCCCTGTTTCTATTCCTCATTACCTCAGTCCCAGTCAATTGAAATAGTCTCTTCAGTAGTTGTCACCTACCTTTAGCTTCTTTCATCAAAGCATCTGATTATAACTTAGAACAGTCACCTTTTGAAAAATAACACAAACATAATGCTCCTATGTTTACCATCACTTAGCAAACTCAGTAGATTTTTCAACTTGGCATATGAAGCAGTGTACCAGAAAGACAGCATTTGGGTTCCAGGTTTTTTTTTTATTCCTTCTCTGTTTCTCAGTAAGACAAAGTGCTATATGGTTATGAATAGTCCCGTTTTTTTTTTTTTTTTTTTTTTTTTTTCTGTTTTCTGTTCTGTTCTAGAAAGGTCAGCTACAGACTTCTACTATTTAGAATCCCTGCATTTTTACCAAGTTCAGCCTCAAATCTATCTGCTTTTTCCTACTTCGGGCAAATGCAGTTTCTCCTGCTCTTGTTCCATGGCAACACATTTAGGAGATTGTTCTTATGATATTTAGTATAAATTTTTTTCCTTACTCTTATTTTTAGCTTTTTGAATCTTTTTTTTTTTTTTTTTGCATATCCTGACAAATCTTCTGGCCTTTAGAGCATGCTAGATAAAGAAAACATAGAGTGATAAGGAGACTGTTTACAACATTGAAAAAAAAAAATCCATCCATCTAGTCATTCATTTACTGAAGTGCATCCTGGGTGCTGAGAGTATGTGAAATCCTGTGTTCAGGACATGAGTCATAGAGCTTAGTATGATACAGTACATCCCAGTTCTTCAGAAACTCAATTGCACAGAAGAAAAGTCTTATAAATATACACTGAAAGAAGTACAATAAAGGAAGTGTCTTCAAGTTATGGAAATTTTAAGACTTCTTACCTCCTCTGGGATAGATAATATAGTGGTGGGAAGGAGCTGAACAATGAAGGAGGGCTTTCTTTCTTATTTATTTGTTTACTTTTGCCACCAGGGTTATCCCTGGGGCTCTGCCTGCATAACAAACCCACTGCTGCAGGCAGCCATTTTTACCTTTTTTTTATTTTTATTTTTTACTTGACAGGATAGAGAGAAATTGAGGGAGGTGGGGAGATAGACAGGGAGAGAGAAAGACACCTGCATACCTGCTTTGCCTCAAGAAGTGCCCCCCCAATAATTTTTATTATTCATGATTTGAAATTAGTTTACAATAGCATTAAGATTTCAACAGTGTAGCTTCATACTTATACATATTTGTGTTTAGCATTTAAGTCATCTCACCTACCACCATCTTTTTCAAAATGTCTAAGAGGTAGTTTGGTTACTATTTTTGCAAGTTTGTTTGCTTTAATTAACTATAATTTACAGATGTGTAAGATAAGCCAATCACTGTTGTCTTTTTGCCTCTTTACTCATTTCACTTAACCTAAGCACCTTCATTTCAATCTATTTCATCTGAATAATGCAATCTCATCTTTTAAAACTGCAGAGTAGGATTCCATTGAGTATATATCCCATAACTCCCATAACCAGTCATCTGTCTATTGGCATTTAGGTTGATTGATTGCATATTTTGGCTATGTTGAATATTTCAGTAATATACATAGGGGTTCATATCCTAAGGGAATTTTTTAGTTGAGATTGTCTTGTTTGATTTTTTTTTTATTTGAATATGAATTTTCAAGAAAGATAGGGGGAGGTACGGAAGGATAGGGATGGGATAGAAAGATAATCCAAGAAAGTTGCTTTGTTTCTCTCAATGACCTACTGCACAAAGACAACACGGTCACCAAATGATTATTTTCTGCCTCCAAGTGAAATAGCCTAAATGACAAGTCCTTTGATCCCTTTAAAAGGAAAAAAGAGAGAGGCATAAAGGAGTCTCCCTCCATGACTGCTTTTGATTGAAAGTCATTCATTCATTTTTCTTCTTCTTTTTTTAATGTTTTGTAGAGAAAGTCTGTGATTGCAGTGAGCTTCATAGCAGCATTTCTCCTCCTGCTGGTTGTGCGCCTTGTAAATGAAGTGAATTTTCCACTGTTACTAAACTGCCTTGGACAACCTGGTGCAAAATGGATACCATTCTCCTACACATCCAGGCGGCCCCTTCGAACTCACTATGGATACATAAATGTGAGAACTCAAGAGGTAAGACCTCAGAGGTTTACATAGGGTTTGAGGGTATCCATGGCAACAGCTATTCTTTCAGAGCAAGCTGGCTTCCAATCACTGAATTTCCTCTCTCTGCCCCAGTGAGCTTCTTTGGGTCCCTGACATTTTCTGCTTTCTTGTCTTACCCATTTACTGACATATGTCTAAAGTCTGCTGCCCCTCCTATGTCAAATCTTCTGATTCATTGGCTTCATATGAAGCTAAGAAAGCAATTACCTGTTTTCCTGGTGGTTTGTCGCATACCATACATATCTTCCCATTTAGAAACTCTGATCAGCAGTTAGCAGCTGGAGAATTGGCTGGGTTTATATCCTGGAGGTCAGCTGGTTGGGGATGGCTCTGTAGAACTACAGAAAAGCATTTATACTCTTTTAATACTTTAATCCTTAGACCCAGAGCTAGAAAAGGCCAAGCCAATTTAAAAATTCGCAGTGACTATGGAGATAATGGGATTTAAAGTGTTTTCAAATGTAAAAGGGTTAAAATCATTTAAATTGCATAGTCATCAGATCTCTAAATATATGTAGCCAGTTGGTGATATAAGTGACGGTGGAGGTATATTGACACATTATGCAAGGAAAAATGTGTATTATGAAGTGAGTTAAAAAAATTGTGAATTTCACAAAATGTAAGGGATGTATCGAAGTGGTAATAAAGTGGCCTTTACTCTATGTTTCTTCCTGGAGTAGATGAATGAAAGGTTAATGTGCACAGGTGCAAAGTTCAAGCCTATTTGAAATTTTGATGACAAAGATACGGGTCACACATTAGTGTCTCTTTATCACTAGGGACAAAGTTTTGGGTGTGATCTTTCTGAAGCTTATTTTATAAAGATACTAGAGAGCAGAGCTATGTGCAGAACTCTCCTGAGAGTTATTCTTACCATGCTGGGAGGACTATTGAAAACTGACTTCATTTTTGTAGGTGATAACACACCAATCATTGCTTCTGGGATGCAATTTGAGAATTGTTTGAGAATTGTTTCTGTATCTATAGGATTTACATGCTTTTTATTAGACCTTTATGGTTCAAAAGAAAAAGGCATCATTAATAAGGTATAAATTCTTAGGAGTCTAGCTTGATGCTTCTCTTTAGTTGGTTTTAAATTAATTTTTTTAAGTATCTGTTGCTTGAATGTTGAGTGTCCTAAGAAATTGATTACCTGTATAAAATGTAACTCTTATTAGAGAATAGTTTGTTTCACGCTCATCTTGGTTACTTTTATTTCTGCTTGTCATTTAAGATTCTTTAATTGTATTGGATTGTGTTAATCATTTTGTGAAGGGCCTGTCACAGGCAGTAAATGTAACATGTGACCAATGTGTTTCACAAATTACTCTCACGAGGGGAATCAATTCAAGTATCTAAGATCCCTTTATTTGTTTAACTATTAGTGGATTTGATTTTGGAATATTAAGGGAGAAAACTGGCTTAATGAGGCAGTTACTTAGTTGTTTAACTAGTCATATTAACTGATCAACTACCTTTGAAATTATTTTGACAGTTCTTATAGAAACACAATTGACATGCAAATTATTTAATGATCCATAATTCATATATATTGCAATATAACTGTCATAATGTCTATAATATTTTTGTAGGAACCTTCAAATTTGCATTTTTATAGATTACAAACTACACACTATACATTACATCTGTACAATGTGCTTATTTTGTATCTAGTGATAGAAGTTTTTAACTTCTAGTCACTCCTTCTATTTTCCCTATACCAATTCTCTATCCCTACACCAGTCTGTTTTCCTTCTCCATTTGGTATAGTTTTAAACACAAGGATATTATTAAAGGATGTTGATCATTATTTTTCCATTAGAGGCTATTTATTTTAAGAAAGAAATATTATTGGACAGAACTTTTATATTTTTGGAAGAACACAGGCATAGTTTGGGTGCCAGTTTTTTTATTTTAATTTATTTATATATAAAATGGAAACACTAAGGGTGGGGGTACAGCATAGTGATTCTGCAAAGAGACTTTCATGCCTGAGGCTCTCAAGTCCCAGGTTCAACCCCCCACACTGCCATAAGCCAGAGCTGAACAGTGCTCTGATAAACAAACAAACAAATAAAAAAGTGGAAACACTGACAAGACCATAGGATAAGAGGCATACTATTCCCACCACCAAAGCTCTGTATCCCATCCCCTCCCTTGATAGCTTTCCTATTCTTTATCCCTCTGGGAGTATGGACCCAGGGTCATGATGGGGTGCAGAAGGTAGAAGATCTGGCTTCTGTAATTGCTTCCCTGCTGAACATGGGCATTGACAGCTCCATTCATACTCTTAGCCTGTCTCTGTCTTTCCCTTGTGGGGCAGAGCTCTGAGGAAGCAGGGCTCCAGGACATTTTGGTGGGGTCGTCTGCCCAAGGAATTCTGGTTGGCATCATGGTAGCATCTGAAAAAAAAGAGTTAAGATGTAAAGAAGAACAAATTGTTGACTAGTCATGAACCTAGAGACAATAATATTTCAGATAAAGATTTGGGGTCTCTGTTTTGGAAATAGCTGCTAGATCTATTTTAGATATATTCCACAGGACCCATGCCTTTATTAACTCTTGCCTGAACCAGACGTTTGATATGCAGGTGAACCCAGGTTATTGTCTGGGGAGATGATGTCATGGCTGGAAAAAGGACCAGAAAACTGGATCAGGGAAGAGAGTAGCTCCCAAATATGAGAAAGGTGTATAAATATTGTTGACTATAAACCCCATCGATTTGATCTGATCTGGGGCCCATATTCACCATAGGAGCCTATGTAACCTCTACATCCTTATAGGTCCAAACTTGCATTCTGTGGTCATCAGTAGGAACATTCCGAGTTGCACTAATTTCTGAACCCATATTCTTCAGGTGGTAGATAGAGTATGTTATCCAACCCCTCTTCAGAGGATGGAACATTCTCTACCATTGCTGATCCATATTGAGGGAAAGGTCCTATGGGGACCCCCAGAGGGGTCTATTATGTTGTTCCTGATGGAGATGACAAGTGACAATGGAGAGAGGGATCTATACAAGGTTTAGGTTCATCATGTTTAATTGGGAATCCCGGACTCCTTGACTAGAGCCCCAGCTGATGGGGTTGCCTGATAGTGATTAAGAGTCATCATTAAAGTATGCCAGTGTCCTGACTTTATTCAGATTTTGTATTCCTTACTTTGATAAGGTTAGCTTTGGAGTGTCTTAGGGAAGTGTAATAGGAAGTAGGTAAGGAGGGCATCTAGGTCTAAGTAGAAACTATTTCATTAGGTACTTTTTATTTTTATTTTATTTTATTTTATTTATTTTTTTATTTTTTTTATTTATTCCCTTTTGTTGCCCTTGTTGTTTTATTGTTGTAGTTATTATTGTTGTTGTCATCGTTGTTGGATAGAACAGAGAGAAATGGAGAGAGGAGGGGAAGACAGAGAGGAGGAGAGAAAGATAGACACCTGCAGACCTGCTTCACCGCCTGTGAAGCAACTCCCCTGCAGGTGGGGAGCCGGGGTTCGAACCGGGATCCTTATGCCGGTCCTTGTGCTCTGCGCCACCTGCGCTTAACCCGCTGCGCTACAGCCCGACTCCCTTTTTATTTTATTTTATTTTATTTTATTTTATTTTATTTTATTTTATTTTATTTTTTCCTCCAGTGTTATTGCTGGGCTCGGTGCCTGCACCATGAATCCACTGCTCCTGGAGGCCATTTTTCCCCCTTTTGTTGCCCTTGTTGCCTCGTTGTGGTTATTATTATTGCCATCGTTGACATTGTTTGTTGTTGGATAGGACAGAGAGAAATGGAGAGAGGAGGGGAAGACAGAGAGGGGGAGAGAAAGATAGACACCTGCAGACCTGCTTCACCGCCTGTGAAGAGACTCCCAGGCAGGTGGGGATCCGGGGGCTCGAACTGGGATCCTTACGCCCGTCCCTGTGCTTTGCACCACATGCGCTTAACCCACTGTGCCACCACCCGACCCCCTTTTCTTTTTATTTTTTTTCATTAGGTACTTTAAGGTATGTTTTTATCTCTTTCTACTTGCTTGCTTTATTTATTGACTCAATGCAAACTTGTACACTTTTGCATAAATGTATACATTTTGCTCTAATTTATGGATACCTGTGTTCATTTGCCCTATCTCATGGGGCCTTGTATTTTGAGGCTTTGTTAGGAAGTGGATCACTGAAATGGAATTAAGGAGTCCTATGAGAAAGGAAATGTCTCACATGAGTTGCCTAGGATTTTGTTTAATATTTTAGCATCTATGTTCATCAGATATATTGGTCTGTATTTTCCCTTTTTTGGTGTGTCCCTATCTGCTTTTAGTATCAAGGTGTTGCTGGCTTCATAGAAGGTGGAAGGGAGTGTTCCTGTTTCTTCAATATTTTGAAAGAGCTTTAAAAGTATAGGTACTAACTTTCCTGAAGGTTTTATAGAGTTCATTTGTCCAGCCATCTGGTCCTGGACTTTTGTTGTTGGGAAGATTCTCAATAACTGTTTCAATTTCTTTGTCTGTGATTGGTTCTTCCTGGTTCACTTTTGGAAGGGTATATGTTTCTAGGAATTCTTCCATTTCTTCCAGATTCTCTAGCCTGGTGGCATATAGTTGCTCTTAGAAGTTTTGCATGTTTTTTTGGATTTCTGTGGTGTTTGTTATGATATTCCCTCTATCACTTACAATTTGGCAGATTTGAGTTTCTTCCCCTGCCCCCCCCCTTTTTTTTAGTGAGTTTGACTAAGGGTTTGTTAATTTTGTTTAATTTTTCAAAAAAACCAACATTTGGCTTCACTGATCTTTCGTATGGTTCTCTTATTTTTTAATGTTGTTTATTTCCGCTCTAGTTTTGGTTGTTTCAGTTCTTCTGGATGCTGTAGGGTTCCTTTGTTCTTCTTATTCTAAGTCTTTAAGGCATGCAGTAAGGTCATTTACTTGAGCTTTTTCTTGTTCTCTAATGTGTGCTTGTATGGCTGTGAGTTTCCCTCTAAGTACTGCTTTAGCTGTGTCCCATATATTCTGATAGCTCATGTCTTCATTTTCATTTGTTTCGAGAAACATTTGAATTTCTTGCATGAGTACCTGTTTGACCTTTTAGTGTTTTTCTGTTTGTTGTTGAATGTTAACTTTTTTCCACTGTATTCTGAGAAGAGGCTTGGGATTATGTCAATGCTCTTGAATTTGGTGATACTGTCTTAATGGCCTAACATGTGATCTATCCTTGAGAATGTGCTGTGTGGATTTGAAAAGAATGTGCATTCCAGTTTTTTGTGGTGAAGAACTCTGAAAATGTCCAGGAGGTCTACTTTATCCTTCTCTTTGATTAATTCTCTTGTTTCCTTGTTGATTCTCTGCTTAGTTGATCTGTCTTAAGTGTGAGAGTGGGGTGTTGAAGTCTCCTACTATTACTGTATTACTGTTGATTTATGTTTGTAGCTTTTTAGTATGTGTTTGATGTATTTGGATGGGTCCTCATTGGCTGCATAGATGTTAATAATGGTTAAATCTTCTTGATGATTGATCCTCTGTTCATTATGTATGACCTTACCTATCTATTATTACTTTATTTAATTTGAAGTCTATTGTGTCAGAGATGAGAATGGCTGTTTGTGTGTGTGTGTGTGTGTGTGTGTGTGTGTGTGGTCCATTAGCCTGTATGATAGTTTTCCATCCTTTCACTTTAAGTCTGTGTTTGTCTTGTTGGATCAGGTGAGATTCTTGCAAGGAGCATATGGTTGGATTGTGTTTTCTGATCCATCCTCCTACTCTGTGCCTTTTAATGGGTGAATTTAAGCCATTGACATTAATTGATATTATGGATTTACGGTATTGCAGTGCCATTGCTCAACAGTTTTTTTCTTTTTTTCTCTGATATATGGCAAGTATTTTGGTGATGTTCTTGTTTATAGGAGGTCTTTTAGAATCTCTTTCAGGGCTGACTTGGTGATAGTTGCCTCCTTTAACTGTTGCTTGTCTGAGATGGTTTTTATCCTTCCATATAGTCTGAATGAAAGTCTACCTGGATATAGTATCCTTGGTTGAGATCCTTTTTTGTTGAGGGCTCAATAAATATATTGCTGTTTTCTTCTTGCTTTTAGAGTTTGAGTGGAGAAGTCTGCTGATACTCTTATGGGTTTCCCCCTGTATATGACTTTCTGTTTTTCTTTTTCAGCCTTTAGGATCCTTTCTTTATCCTTGCTTCTTTTCATTGTAACAATGATGTGTCTTGGTGTCGTCAGGTCTGGGTTGATTATGTTTGGTACTCTCTGGGCCTCTTGAATCTTAAAGTCCTTTCTGTTTTAGGTCTGGAAAATTTTCTTCTATTATTTCCTTTAGGATGTTTGCTTCCCCTTCCTCTCTTTCTTCCACTGTTGGCCACTTATGTGAATGTTACTTCTTCTGAGATCATCCCATATGTTTCTTTTGTTGTTTTCAATGTCTCAATCTCTTTTTTTAGCTCTTTTACCTCCTTCTTAGTTTCCTCTAGCTCATCCTCTATCTGGCTAATTCTATTTTCCGCTTCTGTTAACCTGCTTTCCCCATCTCTCAGCTTCCTTTTTCAGTTTAGTTACGGTATTACCTTGTTCTGCTAGCTATCCTTTAAGCTCAGCTATTTCAGTTTCAGTTCTCTAATTACCTCAAGGTACCTGGTATTTTCCTTGAGGATCTTATCTGTTGTTTCCCTATTTCTGATATCCCTTTCTTCAATAGTTGCCCTCATTTCTGTAACTAATAGTTCCATTTCTCTTTGTATAGTTCTCTTAGCTATAATTGCTTCTGACTTATTTGGACTTTCTTCTGGCATTCTGTCCTCATTCATTGTGTTAGCAATTTTATTTGCTCTTGATTTGACCTTTTTTTTTTTTTAAGTTGGTATAGTTTTGTATTTTTCTGACCTGTCATTCTTCAGTTGTTTTGTGTGAGCATAGGCCACACTAGAGTCTTTTCTCAGATGAAGTCACAAACCCCAGAAAGTACAATAGCAGCTGAAACAAAGATTACTGCAGTTCAACCAAAACCAGATTGTCAAGAAACACTTCCACTCTAAAAACAACAACAACAAAACAATACAAAGGCAAAGAAAAAGAAAAAAAGAAGAGAAGAAATAAGGAAAAGTAATAATAGACAAGTACAAAAATAAGCTGTCAGATATAAATTCTATAGATTGTGGGAAGAGAGAAGGAAAGAGGAGAGAGACATAGGGGGAGAGAGAGAGAAGAAGAAGAAAGAATCTATTCTCAGTCAGATTGCTTTTACATGATAATTCACAAACAAGTACCAGTGAATAAAAAGAAAGAAAAAAATCAGTGAAAGGAAAAGAGATTTTTCAGGTCAGCTTTAAGGAAAGAAAACAAGAAGTAGAAAAGGGGGTGGGGCAAAACCCTCCCAGAATGTGTAGCACACCCAATCACCTATCAATGGAAGAAGCAGCAATGGCTACTTTTGCTCATGGTGGGGGGGGGGGGGTGAGACAAGCACAAGTAATAATGATAATAGAATAAAATTAAACAAAATTCTCGGTCAGTCTGCAGACTGAACCAGTACTGATTGGCTCCACACAGCTTCGTCTCTTTCCTAAACCAAGTTTAAAATAAGCAATTATAAGAGGTAACTATCAGGCAAACTCAAGTGTCAGCAGAAAAACACTGGTATCTTACCCCAGATAAGACTGAGGCCCTGATTGGTCAGGTAGTCTGTCACTCAGATTGAGTTCCTGTTACCTTCAGTGTCTTTTGAATGACACACATTTGAAAGACACCCCTGCTGATCCAGGAGTCTTGCTAAAGAAATTTCCTCCACAGGAGTGCCACCAGGAGTAGCTGGTGTGGGGATTGGGAACTAACAAAACAAAAGACTTCCAGCCAATCTCTGTTTCTTTTGACCCTTTTCAACCTCTGTTTGCCAGCCCAAATATGAATTATAGGAATCTGCCCGCCCACCTAGTGCACCCCTATCCTACTACTGACCCAGAATTCCTGCCCTCACCCGAACTTCCCAGTTTTGAAGCAGCCTCCTTGCAGAGCTCAGGCCATATGTTGTCTCTGAGTAGCCATCTTCACTCCACCTCCGGGTGCCAGTTTTGACTTAAACACTCAAAGAATATCAATAACATCAACTACTACAGTTGTTATGACGGTTAAATAATACAAATGTCTGAGGTGAGGTATCCAGTTCCAAGCTGACATTCAGTGAATGTTCTTTTGCTTCTTGTATACCTAGTTAGTTATGAAATGAAGTGGTCAATATACCAAAATCCAGAGTAACAGAATGGATATTTAAATCGTGAAGAATCTCCACTTAGGATATAGTTAACATATGAGTCATTTCGCAATCTGATTATCAATCAGGATTTTACAAATGAGAATTAAAATGAGGAGGGGGAATAAACAAAAATTTATTTGTAGACATAAAATACTAGGTAGGAAAAAAATTAAGAACATGATAAAATCTCATGTTGGTGAGGATGAGTGACAATAAGTGACACCTATAGTAGAACTAAGTAGTAAACACTGTTTTAGGAGGGGAAAAAAACAGGTTTCAATAAAGTATCAACTAAAGTTGAGATCAACATAACCTTTGGCTCAGATTTCTAATCACCCATATACTCACTAGAGACACTCACATACAGGTGCATTCAGAGGCATTACCAGTTTGTAAGTCATCTTTTTTCATAACAGCCAGAAACCAGAAGCAACCCCTCCACCATCAGCAGGAGACTATATTTAAACTGTGCTGCACTAGTCTATCTTGCAACAATGAAAATAAAGAAACTGCAGTTATTTGAAATAACTTGTGTGAATCTCTCTTTTTAAAAAAAGTTTATTTGTATTTATTTTATTGAACAACAGAGATAGGGAAAGACCATAGCTCAACTCTGGTACATGTTAGCACTCAGGTATGATCTGTGACCTCTGGGATATGAGGCATGAAAATCTGGTGTGCTACCTCTGTGCTGTCTCCTAGGATCAATACGTATGGATCTTGTAGAATGATTACTGGCAAAACATACCAGGATAAGATAATACCTATTGGGTCATTCCATTTATAGATTGCAGGAAGAGACAGAAGTAAAAAATGCTTCTGAAGGGCATCTTTAGTTGCAGGGTAGAACTTAGGAAGTAAATCTGAAAAGGGAGAAAGAGAGGTAATGATCATCATGCAAGTGAGAACAATTCATGTGAAAGAAATGTGTGATTTGTGATCAGTATGGGTTTCTGAAATATTAGCAATCATATCTACATCTAGTTCAAAGTTACAGTTTAACTATTTAGTATGCAGTCATGCTGCACAAGTTTTTATGCATGTCTGTTTTATAATAACAATTAAAAACTAGATCTGAGGGGGCAGGGCAGTAGTGTACCCAGTTAAGCACACATAGTGCAAACTGCAAGGACCTGCACAAGGATCCTGGTTCCAGCTTCCTGGTGTAGGTGTCTATCTTTCTCTCCCTCTCTTTCTTTTCCTCCTCTCCCACATTCTTCCTGTCCTATCCAACAAAAACAATAATGGGTGTTGTTGCGGCGGTCTGGTGTCGGGCTGCACTGCGGAGAAGAGAGCAGACGTCCAGAGCAAAGGGGTACACAAATCTTTATTATAGGATGGGGGGGAGGTTTGGTTCAGACCACGTGGAGCCAGCCGGCAATGGCGGACCACCCAGCTGAGACCTCAGAGAGGGAGAGGCGAGAGCCCAGAGAGAGAGAGGGGAGGGGTGAGGGGGCTTTTTATTGGGCGACAACCAGGGGTGCCGTGTAGGGCCAGGATTGGTTGAAAGGGGGCACTCTAGGATTTAGCGGGGCATAGAAAAACCTGGGGGCGGAGACTGCATCAGAATAACTCCTCAGCAACAATGGGAAAAAGATGGCTGCCAGGAGCAATGAATTCGTAATGCAGGCTCCGAATCCCAGAGATAACCCTGGAGGCAATAAGTTGGAGGCAATAAGCAATTACTGAATAGTTACTAATCCATAAGCACACAAAGCATTCAACGTAATTTGATAATTAGTGATTGAAGTATAAATATAAGTGATAAGTAATAACTAAGATGGGACAGGATATTAAGCTATGTAAAGCAACTTGGAAAGAGTTGAAATTAATCATTTGATATTCTATAAAGACCAAGATATACATGTCACTTGTTTCTCCTGTCTAAGCTACACTTTATGATACAGGTGATGAGTAGAGTTTTTTATTTTATTTCAGTGGTTCAACAATGATCAACAAGATTGTTAAGATAACAGGGGTACAATTCCACATAGTCCCCACCACCAGAATTCTGTGTCCTATCCCCTCCATTGAAAGCTTTCCTATTCTTTATCCCTCTCTGGGAGTACGTAGCAAAATTTTTTATGGGGTGCAGAAGGTGGAAGGTCTGGCTTCTGTAATGATAAGCAGATTTTTTTGCATTGAATTTGAAAAGTATCATCATAATGCCCAAAGAGAATGACAGATTTACCTGTAAACTCAATGATTTCTAGTCTAACTTGTGTTGGGGTATACAATGTGGTAGCTCTTTACTTCTCTTGGTTTTTATTCCATAATTTGTTCTATAAATCCACCTCACTCCTAAGTCTGTGCTCCATCATTGTGCCTCAGTGTTCTGTGCATTGTCCTTATTGATACTGGCTTCATGTGGTAACTCTTCCCAGTGAGTGCTGCATAGCATAGGAGACTAAAGAAGAAAAAAACTCTTCAGGTGCCAAAGTAATACCATTAAAATGATAAATAGTAGACCTGATTCTCAGTAGCCACACTTAGACCTTGCTTCAGAGGTAGCTACACACAATCACATGTCACTATTCATTCTACTCTAATCCTGGAAGGATCATTAGCCATGGTTCAACTGAATTAGTTCACCTACTTAAAAATCTTGTTTCTTGGAAGTTTTCTCAGAAGAAAGCACACGTTTTCTGGGAAAAAAAATTACCAGATTACCAAGATTTTTTTAAAGCATGTAGTCATGTTAGTATTAATTTCCAGACCTCGAATATCTGCAAAACATGATCATTATTGATGATGACCTTATTGATTTGTGCTTCAGTTAGACCACATATTGCTGCTACTGGACAAAGAGAAAATTATATCTACACACACGCACACGCACATGCACACACACACACATATACGCACACAATGTGCAAACAAGGTGAGGTACAATGACAAAATTAGGATGTTTAGTGAACACTGTGGAGAAGGCTTGGTTGGGAGCAAAATCTTATTTCTCCATATCTTCAAGAATGAGTTGATTTTGGCCCTTGTGGCTTGACACAAGGAAATATAGGAAGTAACAGACTTATCACATTTGGCTCTGAAGGCCTCTTATATAGTAAATTATATCCAGTTCAAGTGCAGATTCATTTTTTCCCTATACAACTAGTTTTCAGAATAATTTGTTAGAATTATAACTTAATCTATTCATAATGGAATTATAAGAAATAAAATTACAGGGAGTCAGGCGGTAGTGTAGCCAGTTAAGCGCACATGGTGCGAAGTGCAAGGATTGGTGGAAGGATCCCAGTTCGAGCCCCCGGCTCCGCACCTGCAGGGGAATTGCTTCACAGGAGGTGAAGCAGGTCTGTAGGTGTCCGTCCATCTCTCTCCCTCTCTGCCTTCCCCTCCTCTCTCCATTTCTCTCTGTCCTGTCTAACAACAACAACATCAATAACAACAATAACTACAACAACAATGAAAAACAACAAGGGCAACAAAAGGTAAAATAAATAAATACAATTTTAAAAAAAGAAATAAAATTACAAGCAATGCTGGAAAATTGAACATGTAGATTTACCTATGTTTCAGATTATTACACCATTTTTTTTTCCTACTGCAGACCCATAATAAGGACTTTGATGTGAAATGCAAGAGGCCTATTTAGAGGGGTTGAATGTCACAATAGTACAGTTCAGATATAATGTAGTTGGTGAGTGGGTCCCATTCTTTGTTTTCCTCTTTCCCTTTCTTAATCTGTACAGACTAAATTTTTGATCTTTGATATAGGGAAGAAAATGAACACCAGCTATTTGGGTGAGTATTCAAATTTTGAAGTGCCCGCTGGCTAGAGAACCCAGAATTCCTCATCAAGACCTATGCTTGAGCTGACAACAACCACAAGGGGGCAACAAACAAAATGTTGAACTAAGAGCTATTTAGATTTTTCAATAGTCCCTATTCTCCAGCTGTAATCCACCTTATTTCATCACTGATCCACTGAATACTTGAACTTGCCCAGCCGTATCATGACTATATTAATAATACAAGTCTCAACTTTAAAAGACTGAATTGGGGGGGGGGGTGCCCTACCTACAATATTATGGCCTAACAATTTGCAATAGTAGGGTAGTACTATCAACTGATCCTGGATATGGTAAAATGTGAATGACATCCTTAGGTAAAAAAGAAAACAAAATGGTTGCAAATAGTCTGAAAATAGTCTGTTGTTTCTTGTTGCAAAATTTAATGTTTCATTTAATTAATTGTAGCAGGTAAAGAAGGAGTAAAAGTCTAACGTACCACAGAATTTTGGTTCAAGGTAATCATTATTTCTCCTCGTGGAGATCATGGCAGAAGTGGATGGAAAAAAAAAAAAAGAAATGAACTTTTGCAAGATTCTGTTTCTTGTTTCCAAACCATGGTAGCAGTCATTGTGGTTCTTTTTTGTTGTTGTTGGGTGACCTGATATGAGGACTTTGCTCAAAGCAAGCAATCTGAAATTTATTTACATTAGCTACTAGATAAGAGAATCAAGATCTGAAGATCAATAGGATGGTACAGTCAGATCTTTTAGGCGATCACTTGGGCTGACAGATGTCTCCTCACGTCTGATAAGAAAATTCTAAGATTCAAGAGTTGTGGAGGATTTCCAATATTTGGGTGGGAGTGTCCTGCTAAATGATGTCTAGAAATGTGTTAAATGAAGAAGCACAGCATTTCTAGAACATAGGAATCAAGTTAAATAGTTGCATATTGATTTGCTTAACAATTTAATGAGTCCAAAATATGCCTCTTAAAAAAATGAGAATGTTTTAAAGCTTCGAGTAGACTAAATAAGAATACTCAGGATCAGTTGCTGTGACAGACAGGCTGTACTTGCTTAATTAAAGATGTGCATAACATATTGATGCTGCAATAGAATCTACTGAATTGTAGTTATAGCAACAGTTAAGGAGCAGAGCTGACATTCTTGGCAATAAAAACACACATTCAACACATTCAAGTAAATGTCCACATGTAACTAAAGCTGACATGAGTAGGTTTTCTATATTCGGGAACATAGACTTTGTATTTTATATAAGTATATTGAGAGCAATTATATGCAAATATATGTTCCAAAAGATTCAAACTGATCGATTTAATTGTTAATTAAAATCTGAGTATTCACATTTGTGTAATCCTAAGGCAAAAGAAATGGCAACTATTAAATTTCTATAGAAAATGAAATGACTAACTTAGCACATCATAAAGATTGCTAATTTGGCAACTGCATATTGGGTTCGTCATTTTGAAGATAGTTTTCTCTTATTTCTGAGTATGAGGACATATGCTTACTGAGTAGAGAGAGAAGAGGTTAGGGGGTCAGGCGGTGGAGCACTTGGTTAATTGCACATATTACAGTGTGCAAGGACCTGGGTTCAAGGCCCTAGTCCCCACCTGAAAGGGAAAGCTTCTGTATGTCTCTCTGCAGGTATCTCTCTGTCTCTTTTCCTCTCTATCGCCCCCTCCCTTCTCAATTTCTCTGTTTTTATCTAATAAATAAATAAATAGCTTATAAAGACCTATAGTCTATGAGAGAGAGAGACAGAGAGAGAGAGAAAGAGAGTGAGAAAGAGAGAGAGAGAGGGATGGAGGTTGGTTGTGAAACAGTAACTAACAAATAATGACAATATCACAAGGGATTTATGTTATAGGGCCAAAGGAGAGAAGTAGACACCACTATTGTTAGCAGTAATTCCAAAAAGTTTTTTTGTATGAGATGGGAGTCATCTGTAAGAGAAGGATTTGAGTGAAAAAGAAGAAAGACTTTAAAGTTGAAAAGAAGAGAAGAAAGTGAAAAATATATATGATACCCATTTTTCTTTAGCTCTTACCCTTCTTTAGACTAAAAGTCACCAAAACTATTATCAGTGCCTCATACTCCTTGATCTATTTCTTTTTTTTTTTTACTGTTTGTTTGTTTGCTTGTTCAGTTCTGACTATTATTCCTCTTGTATAGAAACAAACACAATCCTTCTGGATAAGAATGGGATACGGAGTACTGGTGGTGGAATTGTGTGGAGTTGTACCCCTCTTATCCTATGGTTTTTGTCAATATTTCCTCTTTATAAATAAAACATTTTTTAAAGAATACATGAGGATAAACAGAAAATTGGAAAATTCAGGTCACAAGGTGGATATATGACTCAAGGTGAGCCATTTTGGCTCTCCCCAGGTTTTGGTGCATTTGGATAATAATGTGGTAAAGACTCTACTATTTTTGGCATTAGAAATATGATCTCTGGGTGTCAGAAAACATCTTCCCTGAAGAGAATAAATCAGATAGAAGTAGAAAACAAATAGATGCAGAAGACAGTTGTACAGTTAAAGTGAGAACCTGGACAGTACTTTATTGACATACTGAGCCTAGCCATTCTAGAAACCAACTTTCCCTCTTCTCTGGTTTGAATAGACAAGCCAATAAAATCCTCTGTCTGCTAATTCAAACTAGCTTTTGGTGACTTACAGCCAGAGGAGCCAGTTGATGTCTACACTGTACATTATTATTATTTTACAATAATAAAACGTTCTGAACGCATTTTTCTTTTTCCTATTTTAGTAGTCCTTTTTTGTTGTTTTTGTTGCCTTTGGGTTATCTCTAAGGCGTGGTGCCTGAACTATGAATCTACTGCTCCTGGTGGCCTTTTTTTTTTTTTCTTTTCCATTTTATTGGATAGGACAGAGAGAAATTGAAAAGGGAGGAAAGAGAAGGGAGAGAGAGAAGGATAACACCTCAGACCTGCCACACCATTTGGGAGGCATCCCCCACTGGTGGGGAGCCGGAACTCAAAACTGGGATTCTTTTTTTTTCTTTAATATTTCTTTATTTGTTTCCTTTTGTTGCTTTATTGTTGTAATTATTATTGTTGTTACTGATGTCGTTGTTGCTGGATAGGACAGAGAGAAATGGAGAGAGGAGGGGAAGACAGACCTGCTTCACAGCCTGTGAAGTGACTTCCCTAGGTGGGGAGCTGGGAGCTTGAGCCAGGATCCTTCAGATGGTCCTTGCACTTTGCACCACGTGTGCTTAACCCACTGTACTACCGCCCGACTCCTGAAGCTGGGATTCTTTCGAAGGTCCTTGCACTTGGTACTGAGTGCAGCACATTTATTTTATTTATTTATTTATTTATTTATTTATTTATTTATTTATTTATTTTCCTTCCTCCCTTCTTTCCTTCCTTTTTTTTCCTTCCTTCCTTCCTTCCTTCCTTCCTTCCTTCCTTCCTTCCTTCCTTCCTTCCTTCCTTTCTTTCTTCCTTTCTTTCCACCAGGGTTATCACTGGGACTCAGTGCCTGCACTACAAATCCACTGCTCCTGGAGGCTATTTTTTTCCCATTTGTTGCCCTTGTTTGTCATTGTTGTTATTATTATTGTTGTTGCTATTTCTGTCATTGTTGTTGGATAGGACAGAGAGAAATTGAGAGAGATGGGGAAGACAAAGAAGGGGAGAGAAAGATAGACGCCTGCAGACCTGCTTCAACGCCTATGAAGTGACCCCTCTGTAGGTAGGGAGCCGGGGGTTCGAAAGGGATCCTTATGCTCGTCCTTGAGCTTCGCACCATGTTTAACCGACTGCACTACCGCCTGGCCCCTATTTATTCATTTTTACCATAGCCCTACTCAGCTCTGGTTTATGAAGGTGCTGAGGATTGAACCTGGGACTTCAGAGCCTCAGGCATGAAAGTCTTTTTGCATAACCATTATGTTAACTCCCTAGCCGCCTAGCTTTTAACTCTGTTATGCTGGTAGGCATAATAACCTAAACACCATTCTTACTATTTTGCGAATGAACTCGCCATGTTTCTCTCTTTACACTTTTCAAAAAAAAGCAGTGTTAATTTTACCAGTTGTTTCAACTCTAAAACAGTTTAAATAAAAAGCACTATGCTTGATTACTGTATTTCATCTCTGGCTATACTAAACCTTCTAACCTTGTATTTTTAAAACAATATGAGCTCTCAGATAGGATGTGTTCAGGACAGCCTTTTGGAATGAAAATGTTGACTTTCCCAAATTAAAGAACAATGGGATATGATAATTCACTCTGCATTTTCAACTAGGTGGAAATTGACATTATTTTTCAGTAGTTCTCTGAGGATGAAAATGAGGCAGAGTTTTAGGTTTTGAGTTATGTGCCAAATAGCCCTTGTATTTTTCTCTTTAACATCTGCTTCAAAGACACCGATTTGTCTTTGATATCCATGGGAGACACATGAATAAGAACTGACTCCAATCTATCTCATCATCTCCAGGATTTCTCTCCCTCTCTCTCTCTCTCTCTCTTTCTCTCTCTGTTAGTGCATATGCCTGTGGTCAATTTGCTTATTTGATTCTTAAAGTTTGCATGATCATTTATATTTCTCCTTTTAAATATCCCTCACTCACCCTGTGCTTAATATCCCCTCTCAGAGGCTACAAATATGATCTAACATCAGGTCATTCATCTTCTTGGTTAATGGTTTGTCTGTGTTAATTTTTTTTTTTACTTAACAAAAACACAGAAATCATGACAACAAATAATATTCACCACCTGAACTACCTTGACATTTTTCTGCTAGCAGGAAACTTTCTTGTTCCTTTGTTGTCTTTAACATAGAAGAATTCATCTTGAATTTCGTGGGCTTATATAATCATGCCCATGAGCTTTCTCTTTTCACTGCATTCTGCCCCCAGAACTAGTTTTCTCTGTAAATGATGTTAAGTATGCAGAAAACCAATTAGGAGATTCCACTTAGGGGTTCTTAACTGTTTCTCAATGCAGATGTACAAGAATTCTAATATATTCTATATTAGCCTTTCAATTGCTTGCCATCATACCTTAGTTAAAGTAGTTAAGTTTTTACCTGCTGTTTCTTTTTTAAAAAAATTTTACTAATAAAAAGGAAACATTGACAAAACCATAGGATAAGAGGGGTACAGCTCCACACAATTCCCACCACTAGACCTCTGTATCCCATCCCCTCCCCTGATAGCTTTCCTATTCTTTAACTCTCTGGGAGTATGGACCTAAGGTCATTGTGGGATGCAGAAGGTGGAAGGTCTGGCTTCTGTAATTGCTTCCCTGCTGAACATGGGCGTTGACAGGTCAATCCATACTCCCAGGCTGTCTCTCTCTTTCCCAAGTGGGGAAGCACTCTGGGTAAGTGGAGCTCCAAGGCACATTGGTGGGGTTGTCTGTTCAGGGAATTCTGGTTGGCATCCTGCTAGCATCTGGAACCTGGTGGCTGAAAAGAGAGTTAACATACAAAGCCAAACAAATTGTTGAACAATCATGGACCTAAAGGCTGGAATAGTGCAAATGAAGTGTTGGGGGGTGGGGGTTCCTCCATTTTGTAGATATCTAGTAGGCATATTTTAGTTATATTTAAAGGGCCTGTAGCTATACCAATGTTTTTTGTTTGTTTGTTTGGTTGGTTGGTTTTTTTGCCTGAGCCTGAAATCTGATATGCTGGTGGATCCAAGTTATTGTCTGGGGAGATGATATCATGGCTGGGAAAAGGACCAGAAAGCTAATATGGGAAAGGGGTATAAATATTGTTGACTGTAAACCCCATCAATTTGATGTGATCTGGGGGCCCATATTCAGCGTAGGTGCATGTTTGACCTCTGCATCCCTCTAGATCTGAGCTCACATTCTGTGGTCATGAGTAGGAATATTCCATGTTGCCCCAGTATCGACCCATCTTCTTCAGGTGTAGCACAGAGTATGTTGTCCACCTGCTGTTTCTGCTTATCTCTGCCCACTCCTCAAACTTTGCCCATAGATAGGGGTATATCTGATTCTCCATAGAAATCAGTCTAAGCTCTGTCCTATGATTCATTTTAACATTTTTCTAATATAGTTAAAAGTTGGGAACATTTATATCATGATTTCTGCTTTACAAAGAAATCATTCCATCTGATAAATAATATTGCAAACAGTCTTCTTTTTTTTTTTTTACTTGCTCCATTTCTGATCTGTGCCTTGTCAACCCTCCTTAGGCAACCAGGTGATCCCCCACTCCCAGAAGGTCCCCATATTGATGCCTAACTTAATGTGGACACCGAGTGGGTTTAGCACACATTATACTCCTGGGCTCAGGTATTCCTCCAGCTTCAGCCTCTTGAGTAGCTGGAACTATAGGCATACATCACCACTCTTGGCAACAATCTCTTGGTTTGTTTTTTTTTCCTCCAGGGTTATCACTGGGATTCGGTGCCTGCACCCTGAATTGGCTGCTCCTGGTGGCATCTTTTTTCCATCATTGTTGTTGCTGCTTCTATTGCTGGATAGAACAGAGTGAAATTGATAGAGGTGGGGAAGACAAACAGGGAGAGAAAGACACCTGTAGGCCCACTACACTGCTTATGAAGCGACCCCCCCTCCCCGCAGGTGGGGAGCCGGGGGCTTGAACTGGGATCCTTATGCCAGTCCTTGCACTTCGCACTCTGTGCTTAAGCCAGTGTGCTATGGCCCAGCCCCAAGTCTATTAATTTTTAATTGAGAAATTAAACAAGTGAAGCACAGAGGAGCTGGGTAATTTAGTAAATGCCACACAGCTACCCTTTGCCATCAAATCTTTTATATATCTAGTTATAGCCTATTGATCTTAAATTGTCGTCTTCTTTTTTTTTTTTTTTTTTTTTTTTTTTTTTTTTTTTTCTTTTTTTTTTTTTTATTTATTTAAATTTTTAATTTAAGAAAGGATTAGTGAACAAAGGCATAAGGTAGGAGGGGTACAACTCCACACAATTCCCACCACCCAATCCCCATAACCCACCCTCTCCCATGATAGCCTTCCCATTCTCTAGCCCTCTGGGAGCATGGACCCAGGGTCGTTGAGGGTTGCAGAAGGTAGAAGGTCTGGCTTCTGTAATTGCTTCCCTGCTGAACATGGGTGTTGACTGGTCGGTCCATACTCCCAGTCTGCCTCTCTCTTTCCCTAGTCAGGTGTGTCTCTGGGGAAGCTGAGCTCCAGGACACATTGGTGGGGTCCTCAATCCAGGGAAGCCTAGCCAGCATCCTGGTGGCATCTGGAACCTGGTGATTGAAAAGAGAGTTAACATACAAAGCCAATCAATTTGTTGAGCAAACATGGATCCCAAGATTGGAATAGTGGAGAGGAAGTGTTGGGGAGGTACTCACTGCAAACTCTAGTGTAATGCTGCTTTCAGGTATATATTTTGCAGTAGTTTATGGATACGTGTGCACATACGCTCTCTCTCACAGAAACTGGTATATGTCTAGGTTATGGGACTTTGTTAGAAAGTGAACTACCTGAGATGAAATTAGAGTGTACTATAAAAGGAAAGGTCTCACCCGAGTAATGAAGCTGAAGGGTTGTCACTCCACACGTGAAGTCTCTGGATACACTCTGAGGTGAAGCATGTTGAGATGGCAATCGTTGCTTTGGTTAGGTTGTGATCGGCGGATGCAATATTATTTGGTATGGAATGGGAGAAGCATACGGGAAAGTGAGCCCTATCCAAGGGTGCCAGGACTGGGGGAAGTAGGGGCTCTATAGTGAAGATGTGAGGTTCCTGCTGTCTTAGGGTTCAAAAAGACAATCAATAGTTAATATTACCCACACATTATTTGTTAATTGGGTTAACTTTGAAAAGTCCCTTTGTTATGGTTTGCTGTACAGTACCCAGTATCTTGTATATAGCTGTGCTATTGGAAGCTTCTAATCTACTTGGTCTAGGCTTTTGAGAGAGTCCGCATATCAAATACGTAGCCTATCTATTAAAAAGATTCAGTTTGTCTTTTGAGAACCTTTGAGACATACAATTGATTTCCCCCTCTCATATTAATTAACTACTGATTTATATGACTACATTTTGCTAGGAGTGTACATAAACACCATTCCCATCACCAAAGGACCGTGACCCATCCCTCCCGCCCATTCCCACCCCCCACTGGCCCAGGAAGCTACATGTCTACTCCTCACCACTGGGTTTTTACTTTGGTGCCCTACTTACAATTTGATCAGGTCCTGCTTTTAGTTTCCCTTTCAAATCTTCTAAGTCAGCTTCTGTTGATGAGTGGGATCATCCCATACTCATCTTTCACTTTCTGACTTAGTCCACTTAACATAATTCCTTCTAGCTCTGTCCAAGATGGGTCAGAGAAGGTGAGTTCATTGTTCTTGATAGCTGCATAGTATTCCATTGTGTATATATACCACAGCTTTCTCAGCCATTCATCTGTTGTTGGGCACCTGGGTTGCTTCCAGGTTTTAGCTATTATGAATTGTGCTGCTATGAACATAGGAGTACACACCTCTTTTTGGTTGGGTGTTATGGAGTCCTTGGGGTATAACCCCAGGAGAGGAATTATTGGGTCATATGGAAGGTCCATGTCTAGCCTTCTGAGGGTTTTCCAGACTGCTCTCCACAGAGGCTGTACCAATTTACATTCCCACCAGCAATGTAAAAGGGTTCCTCTGTCCCCACATCCTCTCCAGCATTTGTTGCTGCTGTCCTTTTTGATGTATGCCATTCTTACAGGAGTGAGGTGGTATCTTAGTGTTGTCTTAATTTGCATTTCTCTGACAATCAGTGACCTAGAGCAGTTTTTCATATGTTTGTTAGCCTTTTGGATCTCCTCTGTGGTGAGTGTTTTGTTCATTTCCTCTGCCCATTTTTGGATGGGGTCATTTGCTTTTTTGTGGCTAAGTTTGCTGAGCTCTTTATATATTTTGGTGATTAGTTTCTTGTCTGATGTCTGGCATGTAAAGATCTTCTCCCATTCTGTGAGGGGTCTCTCTGTTTGTTTAATAGTTTCTTTGGATGTGCAGAAGCTTTTCAATTTGATGTAGTCCCATTGGTTTGTTTCTGCTTTGGTCTTCCTTGCAATTGGGTTTGATTCATCGAAGATATCCTTGAGGTGTAGATGGGAAAGTGTTTTACCAATGTTTTCCTCTAAGTATTTGATTGTTTCTGGTCTGACATCTAGGTCTTTGATCCATTTGGAGTTGATTTTTGTTTCTGGTGAGATAAAGTAGTTCAATTTCATTCTTCTGCATGTTTCAACCCAGTTTTCCCAGCACCATTTATTGAAGAGAGCCTCCTTCTTCCATTTAATCCTTTGGGCCCCCTTATCAAAGATTAGATGCCCATAGGTGTTGGGATTTACTTCTGGGCTTTCAATTCTGTTCCACTGGTCTGTGTGCCTATTTTTGTTCCAGTACCATGCTGTTTTGATGATGATGGCTTTATAATATAGTTTAAGGTCTGGGAGTGTGATGCCTCCATTTCTGTTTCTTTTCCTCAAGATGGTTTTGGCAATTCTAGGTGTTTTCAGGTTCCAGATAAATGATTGTAGTGTTTGTTCTATTCTCTTAAAGAAGCTTGGTGGAACTTTGATGGGAAATTGTCGTCTTCTTAGCAACCCTTATTCTGGTTACTTTTTGCAAGCAATATTGTCCCCCTATTGTCTGTTATCAGTGTCTTTACTGGTTTCTAGCGCAATGCATTTCATTTAGGCAAGCCTGGTTGTGCACTTCTGAGGCTTTTCTGTGCTTTTTTTTTTTTTATATAGTTATTTTAGGGGTTTGTGGATTGCTAGAGGCTTTAGCTGTGTTATTGTAATAGGTAACATCTTTTCTAACTAGTGTTGAAAGCCACACAATGTAGTAAGTACCATGATTATGTCATTGTTAAAGGAACTAAGAAATTAAGTAACTTAGTCATAGTCAGAGACCTTCAAGAAGCTCCTGGGAGTGTTGCAGTCTTTCCACATCCCAAATCTGGTGTCTAGAAAATGAAAATCTTGGGGACAATAAATAGCTCATGGAGTGTTGGGTAGTATGCCACCTCCCCCTGGCTTCTGCTTAACCATATGCCTATATAGGGATTTACTGATCCAAAGCTTTGGTCTATTTACATAAATCACTTTTACATAAAGCACTCCAGGGCATTGGTGGTTCAGTGATAGGATTCTCGCCTGTTCCGCCCCCTCCTTGTCACACTCTGATTTTCACCAGTCACTTTTCTCTCCACCCTCTCTATATCACATCCTGTTTCCACCCTACTTGGAGAGTATAAAAACAGCTGCTCTTCTGATTAAAGACACCTGGAAATTGCTTTCCGGCTCCGAGAGTTCCAGAGTGTATCTCCTGCGGAAGTTAGTGCGGCACGAGTTCCTGATCCCTCTCCCACGCAGCAGCCTAGATCGGCTCCAGTTGAGTTCTCTCCAAGCCAGAGAGCACTAGCTCAGGAAGAAGTACTCTCAGGCTATCCCGGCATCGGAGGAGAGCACACGCTTTGCCATGCAGGTTAGAGGACGCAAGTTAGAGCTCCCAGCACCACATTGGAGTATTATGCAATGGGGAAAGAAGATTCATGGGTGGTGAAGTGGTACTGTGCTGTCTCCTCTTCACTCCCTCTCCACTCTATCCCTAAACCTCTCTCTCTCACCCTCTGCTCTGTTTTGAGGTGGGGGTGGGGAGTAGATGGGGTGCTTTGGAAGAGACAGAATCATCCAGACATAAAGCTCCAGCAACAATGAGAAGATGTTATCAAAACTCACAGTTACCAGAGGTCATCCATCCACCATCACTGATACAGGAAGATTCATTGCCGGAGCTGGTTAGCACTTGGATGGGAGACACCGGGAGACTGAGCACCATCGCCTTTCACATTTCAAATCTTTTTACTGTTCATTCCCTGGGCAGAATCTAAATGGTATCCAAGACTCTAGTGACAAAAAAAAAAAGTATGGAAATTGAGTGTTTTGTTTGTTTGTTTGTTTTCCAGCTGTTGCTATGCAGCAACAGAGAAAGTGAGAAAGTGCAGAAGTTACTAATGCATACTGAGTCCTAGTGTGTGATACATAGCTGTGATAATGATGTAAGAACATTTACCAGTCCTTTTCTTTTAGTGAATCAGTTTTCCTTAAACAGTTATTCCGGATAACTTTTGTTCTATGACAGTACTTCAGTCCTCATTCCTGTGTGTGCAAGAGTGCATTTATGCCTAAACTGCTCTCACTCAATTGTTTCTCTGCTGGGGAGGGAGGACTTAGCCAGATTCAACTGCCAGTCTTCAGATGATTTATTTTCTGCTTAGAGATGTACAGTTCAGTACTTTGATACCTTGGGGGAATCCTCTGAAGCTAGAGTTTCAGAGCTCATGGTATTTTCTCTGCCCCCATGCAACTTCACAGACATAACTGGTGGCTAGTGAGTCCTGTCTGGCTAGTCTTGATGTATCAGGTCTCTTGAGCCTCCACTGTCTATCCTTTGTGTCTTATACCAACTTCCAGAAGGATGTATTTCATTCAGACAAACCTGGCTGTCAGGCTTTTTTCTGTTTAATTGTTCTTCATATAGTATTGTAAGGGCATGTGGTTGCTTGTGACTTCAGTTATGGTTTTATTTTGTACAATCATTATTTATTTATTTTATTGTTACTAGAGTTATCAGTGGAGTCCAATACCTGAATAAAGAATTCTCCACTCCAGGCAGCCACTTTTCCCCCTTTTATCTGATAGAACAGAAAGTGGGATGGGATTTGGGAAGATAGAGACGGAGAGAGGAAGAGAGATACCTGCAGCACTGCTTCACCACTTATATAGCTTTCCCTCTGCAAACAGGGTCTGGGAATTTGAACCCAGATTCTTGGGTATAGTAATATACATTCAATCAGTGTATCATTCACTGCCTGTCCCCTGACCATTACTTTTTCACAAAACTCAATTAAGATGGTCATTGAATGTATCTTCTAACCAATGAGGTGTGATAGACATCAACATAGTTTAATTTTGTAAAGAAATATTGCTAATGAGTAGTAGAAAACAGGACTGGGAAAGAAATGAATATTTTCTCTAGTTTATAAGAAGAAATTTATTCTATCTTTAATGGAAAATTAATCACTCATAATTTTAATGGAAATTAATCAGACAAATAATTATCAGAGGACTTACACATCCATGCATACTTCCATTTGTAGATACTCAGAGCAGGTCCAACCATCCAAATGCTTTTGCTGTCCTTCAGCTTTCTAGCTAACAATTTAAGTAAGACCATCTTTTTACTCCAAGAGTGTGTAGTAAATCAGTTATTGTAATAAATCCTGGACTAGATCATTTATGTGCTTTTCTTTTCCTTAAAATTTATTTATTTATTTATTTATTTATTTATTTATTTATTTACCAGAGCATTGCTCAGCTCTGGCTTATGCTGGTGGTGTGGGGGGATTGAACCTGGAAACTTAGAGCCTCAGGCCTGAAAGTCTGTTTGCATAATCATTATGTTATCTCCCCCCATTCTAGCCAATAATTTAAAAGATCTTCTGCTCTTTTTTTTCTTGTTCAAATAATTTATCATTAGCAATACTTCTTGTCCATAACCAACATTTCTACATTTCTAGATGTTCTACAACATAATCTATTTAAATACCATCTATGTCGCTACCAGTACCTCTTTGGGTTAATCATTCATCCCACAAGTAGGTCCCCATTCTAAACATGATTCTAGCATGAATTTTTTTTTCTCTCACTGACTAGCGTTAATTGGGGTTTGGTGAGTTTGCATCTCTGGTGGGTTTTTGTTTGAAGAAGTGTTAAAACTCTTTTTATAAGGAATAAATGTCAATGTAAATGTAGACTTTATTTACAGAAAAGAGTAGTAACTTAAGAATGAGTACTAATAATCACCATTTGTCAGTGTATTGTGTCTTTTCCAATTATTTTTCTCTTTTTTTATGAAGAAACCTGCCTAGAATAGCTCATGGATTTTTCTCCCTTAAGTGTGCTTTCATGAAATTTCCTGGGAGATTAATTGCAATGCAAAGAATTTTGGTTATGCTATCCTGTCAATCAGCACAGATTTGTTAAAGTCATTCATGTTATAAATTCCCTTGTATTCATAATCTCTTACTCAGAGTTAATTCTGTGGGACAGTGTATCAGTGTGGGCAGGGTGTCTTCTATCAATGTAGTGTTTCTTTTCTTTTTTTTCTTTTTTCAGCCTCCAGGATGATTTCAGGGGATCAGTGCCTGCACTATGAATCCACTGCTCCTGTTGGTCATCCCCCCCATTTTATTGGATAGGCCTATCTATTTTAGACTTACCTACCATTACACCTTTCTGATGTTTTTTATTGTTACTGGGCCTTCACCACTCCTGACCAACACACACACACACACACACACACGCACACACACACACACACACACACACACACACACACACGGGGAGAGAGAGAGAGAGAGAGAGAAAGAGAGAGAGAGAAAGAACCACTGCACTACAGCTTCCTCCACTGTTCCACTGTGGTGGAGGTCAGGCTCAAACTTGGGTCATGAATATATAACAAAACTAGAGGCACACTATCCATGTTGGCTATTTTGCTGACCCAATAAGTTATTCACTTCTAATGAAAATTATTCAATTTATTGACTCAAAAGAATCATGTGAAATTGTTTTCTCCTTCTCTTTCTCTTTCTTCTTCTCCTCCTTCTCTTTCTTCTTCTCCTTCTCCTTCTTCTTTCTTGCTATTTTCAATTTTTCCAATTTGAACTCAGCCAGCAGTGCCACAGCTGATCAGACTGCATGGGTTTTAATAAGCACTCCTATTTCTGGGAGGATAATAAGCAAGTCTGGAGGGCAAGGTCATATTCTCAAAGCCTGCCAGGCATGAGGCAAAGATTAAAATTTTAGGGCAGACTTGAGGCTAGGAGGAAGCTACAGTTTTTCACTGTGAGTTTCCTCAGAGTGTCATTAGCTTACCAAGAAGAACACAAAGTGGATTACATTTAATGATAGAAACAAAGTAGAACTCACGTATCTTTAATATTTTTGGTATCATTTTGTTTATTTGTTGGAATAGTAGAATTTTGGTCTAAAACAAGTGTCTTAGCATGACTGTGTTTCTTAGTATTGCCAGACACAGAATATATTGGGTTTTTTTTTTCTTCCCTAATTATTTCCATGGAATATAGCTTTACTTTATAAGTAGTTCCCAAGGTAGCATATAAATGATAGAATCCTTATGGTATAAATAATGTTCTTAGTATTCCATTTGGTGCCAGTGGTGGCATCTTAGTACATTAGGACTTCTTATTATCTTCATTACAGATCCTATAAATAATCATTGGACTGTTCACCCTTACAAAATAGGTGTGGAAACTAAGTCACTGTAGATTTCAATGACTTGCTCTAATTAAAATAATAATGGATGGGAAGGGCTATGATGATATATCAGACTCACTGCTTAATTCAAGGCACCACCCTGGCCAGCTCCTTTGTGAAGGGGAGCCCTTTGCCTCATTTGTTGAGTGAGAAAATTTTGAATCCAGAAAGATAAGTGATTTTGTCAAGGGCAAGTCTACAGAAACCCATTCACCATACTGTATGAAAGAGCTCCCTTTGTTATTGCTCCACCTTGCATGTTTGGTCAATGTTTAAGAACAGCAGCTGCAATTGCCAAGTAGCCAGGGTGTCTTTCTGATGAGTTAGTGTGGCATTGAAGTCGACATTGATGAGCAGGGCTCACTTCACAGGCCAAGGAGAGCGTCTACATTTGTTTCATAGCCCCAGTCATTTAAATCTGCTTGTAAATTGAGGGAGGATGGGTCCTGGGCAGAGGTCAGCATCTGATTCCTGAGTTCTCCTTTCACCCAGATTTGCCCCATTCTGTTACTTAAGCAAAGGCCACACTAAACCCCCTTGGATTCACAGCCCCTGTCATTCCTGCAGTCCCCAAGCACCCTCTGGTTGCTGTGTCAGCAACTGGATGCTCGCCCGGGCTCTGCAGGACTCTGGAGTCTGAAGCTTGCTGGCCCGGAGGCACGAGTGCTGCCAGATGTGTTTGTAACAAATGACAAGAGTTGCTACTGTGCAATTATAATGGCACAGAAATAAGTCGGGGAATGATTCCTCCCACTGGGGCTGGAATCCAGAGTAACTGAGGCAGCAAACAAACTTCTTTTTTTGTGTGTGAGATGGGACTAGGGTTCCATGACATCTCTTCAGGAATATCCTCCTACTGTGTGACCAGATCTTTCTGACTTGTGTAAAAGGTAAGGACTAAAAGCAGACTGTCTAGAAGTTGGTACCTAAAAGGTGGCCTTTACATCACTAGCACTCAGATCTTGGTTAGAAATGTAGAATCCTAGGACCCAACCCAGACCTACTGAATCAAAATCTTTTACTTCAATAAGACCTCCAGAAAGTTTGTTTGTATATTTGAAAATATGACCTAAAGGGCATTTATGGGTCTGGAGAGAATCTTAGGGGATTGTGAGACTTCCATTTGGGGGCAATGATATGTCCTCTCTACTTTGTAGTATCACTTGTTCACATGAAATGGGAGTTTTTACCTCTAGTACTGGAGGGTATAGTGATACTAACACTCTTGTCTTTTCTGGCCTGGAGTTGATGTTTTCAAAGTGATACACATCAAGACAGGGATGTAACAGTTGTGTCCAGGGATTTAACACAGCGGGACTTTCTCCTGGCAGACCTTGCACCCCATGGCCCTCTACACAGCATCTACTTAGTTACTATTACTGCTACTTCATACCTGATATTCAATGAAGCCCACAGCTGCTCTGCATGGGGGAGCCACACAACTAATGGAGGTGCAGCAGACTGAAAATGATGTTGTGGCTATTAACATTTTTATGGGTGGACTGCTTTGCAAAGCTGAGGGGAAGTATTACTCTTCTAGGATTAATATACTTAACAAAAAGTCTGCTAGGAGGGGAGGTTTCTGCTGATAAAATATAATTCTGTTGATTTATCTAATAATGAAGACTTGAAATTACAGGAATCAATGTGTATGTGAAATCCATTGTTATTTGGTTAATTATGTTTTGCCAGCAGTACGGGGAAGCACTTTTTGCTCAGTGTAGCCAAATGTGTTTCGGCCAAACTCCTGTATTTTTTTTTTAATATTTATTTATTTATTTGTGTTGCCCTCATTTTTATTGTTATCATAGTTATTATTGTTGTTGTTTTTGATGTCGCCATTGTTGGATAGGACAGAGAGAAAATGGAGAGAGAAGGGGAAGACAGAGAGGGGAGAGAAAGATAGACACCTGCAGACCTGCTTCACCACTTGTGAAGCGACTCCCTTGTAGGTGGGGAGCCGGGGGCTCAAACCAGGATCCTTACACCAGTCCTTGCACTTTGCGCTGCATTAGCTTAACCCGCTGTGCTACCACCCGACTCCCTGAAAACTCCTGTATTGTAAGTAAGTGATAGGCGTAAATGTAGATCAAGACAAAGGCACCTAAAATTTCAAGTTCCCAGACACATGACACATCTAGAGTTAAGACCATCCTGTCTTCCTCTACCCTGGGGGTGGTGGGTAGGGGGATGTGGCATCTAGGTGTATTTCCTCTAGAGTGGTAATTCTCTTTTTATTTTTATTTATTTGTTAATAATTTTCATTAGTGACTTAATAATAATTACTATAACTGAGATACAATTCTACACAGTTCCCACCACCTGAGTTCTATGTCCCTCCATTGGAAGCTTGCTTATTCTTTATTCCTATCTGGGAGTATGGCCCAACAGTCTTTATGAGGTACAGAAGGTGAGTCTGACTTCTGAAATTGCTTCTGCACTAAATAGGGATGTTCGCTGATCAATCCATACCCCCAACCTGATTCTGTCTTTTTCTAGTGGGGTGGAACTCTGAAGAGGTGAGGTTCCAGGACATATTGGTGAGGTCACCTTCCCATGGAGCTCAGGCTGGTATCATGATAGTATTGGCACTTGGTGGCTAAAAGGCAGCAAGATATAAAGCAACGTGTTCAATAAATAAATGGAAACCCAAAGCTAGGAATAGAGCAAATAAAACTAGGGGTCTTCGTGTGGGAAGAAGCTGGGAAGTCTATTTTAGGTTCCATGTGACCCATGCCTTTAGTAATTTTTGCCTGAGCTTGATAGCTAACATGCAGGTGGACTAAAAGTATTGTCTGGGAAGATGGTGTCAGAGTTGAAATCTGGATTAGGGCAGAGAGTCTCTGAAATACGAGGAAATTATATAAATACATTAACTGTTAACCCCATCGATCTGACCTAGGGCCCATGCCTATTCATATTTAGCACAGAAGCCTGTGTAACTTCTGAGTCCCTGTTAGTCTTAAGCTCAAAGTCCATGGCCACAGTTAAGAACATTCTAGGTTGCACTCATTTCAGGACCAGTCTTCCTCAAGTGGCACAGTAGGTTGACCCAGCCTCCCCTCTGAGAGTGGGGTAGTGCCTACCATCCTGTCGCAGCTCTGCAGTGAGAGCAAGGTCCTGGAGAGGCCCACAAGATGGCTTATGATGACGTGCCTAATGGAAGTGACCAGTGATGGTGGAGAGAGAAATCTATTAGAGGTCTAGTTATTAACTGGGATAATTTTATACCTTCCTTTAATACCCCATGAATTGTTTCAGAATATCTGGAGAAAGTTTAGTCCTTAGAACTGTCAGAGGTTATGGAATCAGATAAGTATCATAGTGCCCACAACAACCCTCACCCTCACCCACCCCAAGTCGAAAGCTTTCTGACTCAAAGCATCAGTAGCGCTGAGGTTGAGAAGCTATAGAGATTTCTTATCTATAATGCTGAACTAGACAACTGGGTCAAGCGCATATCCTCCCAGGATATCTACTTAGGATGAAATTGGGGGTAAACATGCAACAGAAGAGACTGGATGCCTGTCATGCTTATGGCTTTTGCCATTCAAGTTCATAGATGGTGTGTGTGTGTGTGTGTGTGTGTGTGTGTGTGTGTTTCTTCCTTTTTAATGCTAAATAACCCACAGGCTTCTGCCACCTGTCTATCCTTGATAGTGATCCTATAGTTAGAATCACTCTCAGCTATCGTTTTGGAAGGTCTAACCTTCACTATAGTTTCAGGTTTACTAACAACAGGCCGGAAATTGACTCTCTTAATACGTTCATGTTCTAATTCCCATATAAGCCTGTAAGTACATCACTTTATATTGGCAAAGTGAGTTAAGTCAAAGATTCTGAGATGAGGAAATTCTCCCGGATTATTCACTGGGAGCCTACTATGACCACTTACATCATTAGAAGTAAATGATGGAGACAGGAGAGTCAGAGCTTTAGTACAGCTGGGTTTGATAGTGGACTGACGTTTGATGAAGGAACCACAAGCGACCTCTAGAAATAGGAAATCGGTCCACCTCTAGATGTTGGACAAGTCAAAGAAAATGATTCTTCCTCGGAGGCTCAAAAAGAAACATTGTACTAAAACTGATTTTAGTATGATTTAATTCATCTTTTAAAAATAGCTATTCATGATTTTTGTGAGAGAGGAATAAAAGAGAAACCATAGCACCACTTGTTTCTGGTATATGGTAATGTCCTGTATTTAGCCTGAAATGTCTTTTCTCACACCGGTTATCTCCTTAAGCCCCGGTCAGCTCCATTTTGGACAGCTGCCCTCCACAACTTCAAGATAATGAATTTGTATTATTCTAAGTCACTAAATTTGTGGTAACAGCAATAGAGAACTAATGTATTGATCAATGATTCGCCTCTTGATGTCACACTCTATAATAGGATTTTATCATTCATTCATTCTACAATTACTTGATTGCTTATTATGTGTCAGGTATTATTCTGAATGCTTGGGACAGAACAGTGGTCAATATAGACCATGTTCCTGATTTAATCCAATGACCAATACATAATAAATATGTGTAAATATGTAAGTGATGCATAACTGTTAAGTACTATGAAATAAAATTGAAGTAGGGAAAAGAGCCAAGGTCCAGGGCTATTTCCTAGGATGTATCATTCAGGGAAGACTTCTGTGATGAGGTTCTGTCAGGAGGGACCTCAGCGAAGTGAGGGATAAACTCCTGTAGGTATTGAAAGTAGAGTGTTCTCAGAAAAGGAAACAGCATAAGCACAGGCCTTAAACTAGAAGTTTGCTAGAGAGGTTCAAAGTATTGGGGGAGGGGGGTAGTGTGGATAATGATAATAATTACCTCACAATACTGTTAAGAGAATTCCGGGCAATGTACATGAACTCCCTTGGTGAACTGCAAAGCACTTTGTAAATATTAGTTATTATCATTGCTGTGGTCCCTCAGAGTGCATTTGTGGGACTGCCAAGTGCCCCAAAGGGTGACCTTCATTTTTTTGTCTGTACAAATGTGAAGAAGAAACAGCTGTTGGCCTGAAGCTCCGGAAATTATGCACAGAGGTCCAGAAATAGGAACATTTCCCTAATATGGAGCTGGCGATGATTCTGTGTGTGCCCTTGAGATTGTCAGTCTTGCAGGCATGGTGAGGGCAGGGAGGGGAGATCAAGGCTGCTACGGCCAACCTCACCTTTTACACTTCTGCGATTCTTGGACTTGCTCACCACAAGCTCAGTGGGACTTATCAAAGTCAAGTTGTCTTTCACAAGGCCATCATGGGAAACAAAGCATATACAGGGATTAGAAGTCTATAGTCCCTACCTAGTTAGGGACCAGTGAGAAGCACTTGGAATAACCTTTGGTAGCCAAGCCCTGCCAGCAACAAATCTCTTAGAAGGAATCAAGTTCTTCCCAAGGATGGAATTGAAAAACTTGAAGTATAATCCCTACACTTCTTTTCCAAGGCAGGTGGTGAATTAGGCTAGCTTTTATAAAAGGTTGAGGAAATTAAAATTTGTATTTGAAAGCAGGACTCCTCAGCAGCTGGAGGTGGGAGTGGTAGATGGAGGAGGCTCAGGGGGTGAAACCCCTATAAGGTCTGAGTTTTGAGCCAACTCCATGCCTATCCATTAACATTATAGGTTTAAGGAGCTTCTTCGGTGCATTTTGTATCTTTAATCTTGTAATGACCATGGCAAGGTCATAGATGATGTGTGTGTGTTTCATCTTTCTTTGTGCTGGATAATCCACCTGTAACTGAAAGGCATTTCAATCATTAATTTGATTATCATGCTACATTTTTTTTCTGCTTAAATGAGTTTCTCTAAGCTATCTTATCCTACTTTTTGATGGGTAAATGAAATATCTTCAGAATTGAAAGATTAATGTGTATACTTTATCATCTGAGGGGGGAGGCTTTCTCTTTTTAGGCACATAAAAGTGAAAAAAAACTGTAGCAAAAGTAAAATGAAAATCCTTAACCCTCCCACTCTTTCAGGGAAAGAAGAAGCTCTTTCATAAGAACTTACTTCAGTCAATCAATGTTTTCTGTAGTCTGGCTAGAGTTTAAGAGGAAAGAGAGAGGAAGTCTGTGTCCCTTCAGCAATTCCAAAGCACAAGAACTGAAAATTAAAAGAGGCTGATATCAGTGTATGCTTTGACTTCTGTGCTAGGAGAACGTTTCCTCGAAAACTTGGGAAAGTTAGCCAAACCAGACAGAAACGAGGCAAGCATCCAGGAACAACAGCTAGGAAAACTCTAAGTAGCTATAACCTCTTAGATAGTGGTATACAGGCAGCTTCTCCAGTCCTCAAGGTCAGAACAGAGTTCTATCTGGCTTCTCTCTTCTTCTTTTTGAAAGAAGAAGCAAAGCAAAGTACTGCAGAGTACTGAGAAAAAATAAATTCCAACGTTGCCTTTCCAGCGTTGAAGTGCTTTGATAACTCTTGCCTTTTATTCTCTTAAGACTTTGATGGTATATTTTAATGCCATGGACTAGGAGAATTCCCCTGTATTATATGATATAAATATGCTAGCGAAGAGTAATTCTAAAGCAAGCTTTTACAAAGGACTTAAATACATCAGAATTATCTAGACTGGCATATTTATTCATTTCTCAGAGTAATGGTGATTAGTAGATGCCAAGCTCCTAACTAAGGGACAAGGGGAGCAGGTGTATGATAAGACTTCATTCTGGGCTTCCTCAAACTCATCTCATAGAAGGGAGACAGGCAATTTTGCAAATAAACAAGTATGTAGTTAAATTACAAATTATTCCACACCTTATGAAAGAAACAGATACGGTATTGTTGTTAGAGAGGTAGTACTGGCTGGTAAGGGATGAAGAACCAACTTTGAGTGACCAGGGATAACCTTCCAAAGATTATAGCTGAGACCAGAAGAAGAAAAGGCATCAGGTGTATTGTTATAGCCCAGAATAGAAATAATTTAAATTCCAACTACTCTGAGAAGATGGAAAGGTCTGTTTTACAATGAGAAACGTTGATCTATGGAGGAGGCTATCACCTTGTGGGTCCCTGATTCTCTCTCCCTACCTTCTGCATTTTATATTCCCTTTTCCTTGATTTTATTCTCCTTGGCTATTAGTAACATCTGACATACTTTCTAATTTGCTTATTTATTTGGTTTATTGCCTGTCTCCCTTGCTGGCGTGTGAGCTCTTTAAGGACCTGCATTTTCTCCTTTTAATTCATGATGACTGTCCCCACTGCCTGAAAGACTACGAGGTGTTCCATGAATACCATTTCTACTACATTATTTCTTTTTGCCCCTGGAGAGGAAAATGGTATAGAAAAAAGATCAAGGATTTTTGAAAACTCTCATATCTGGAATAATATGTTATACTTCACAGATTTGTTGTGAGATTTAAATGAGAAAAATTCCATGGTGTTATATAATAAGGGCTGGGAAATGATCATTTTCTAGTCCTTTCCCATTTCTCTTTTCTTCAGTGCATGCAGTAAGGGTCAGGGCTACAAGCATTGGGAGATAGAACAAGGCCACATTTAGTGTTTTTCTCTTGTTGGGATTCCTTAGTCTCTTTCTTGTTTTTTTTGTTTGTTTGTTTTTGGTTTTGTTTTTGTTTTTCCAAACTGCACCCAGTTCAGTTCTTTCAAAATGTCCCATTCAACCTAGTTGACTGTCATCTGGGAGCTTCAGAATTGGTGCCTATGTAGTAATAAGAAGCAGCCAATTTATCTGCAGCCAGTTTACACTGACCCCCCTTAGGTAGGGCAACTGTGTCAGGAGCTGACTAGCACTTCTTACCATGAGAGAGTGAGAGTGTGCAAAAAAGAAAAAAAATATGTAAAAGGCCACTGCCACTCTGCATGTAAGAACAGATTCTGTTTCCCCTGCTGGTGATCAGGAAATAGTGCCACCACCTGCCTAAAAAGAAGGGGGTGTATTTATTTATTTATTGCAAGAAAGTAAGAGAGAGCAGAGCACAACTCAGTTCTGGCATGTGTAGTGCCATAATTCCATCCTGGGACCTTATAAGTGTGCAAATCCTGGGTTCCACTGCTCAGTTATCTCCATGTGTCTTTTTACCCATTCCTTTTTTGTGCTTTCTGAACACTGCGAAGAAAAGGCTTTTAGTAGTAACAATGGAAGAATGAAACTTTACAATAAGCATAGAGAGAGGAGAGAGTATAGATAGGCCTGGGTCAGGCAAAGAGAAGAAAGGCAATAGGAGAATGAATAGGAAAGTGAAGGCAAGTAGAGCGATAAGGTCTATGGAGACAGTTGGGTATTAGCATGTCATAGCCACAGAGAAGATGTTAACATTAAGATAAGTGAAAACTCTAGCTTGGCAGTATCTCTACTTCGGGATACTCTCTTATGACTAACATATACTAAGCAGTATGTCAAGAATTTTGCAATAGATTATATCCCTTGTCCTTTCCTTTCTGTTTCCTGACATGACTATGTTAAAAATTACTCAGTAGGTCCTCTTCTATTCAGAGTAAATGAATATCCTTAGGAGAGCCACTTGTCACCCATATTTCTCTTTAGGATCTACTTCCTACACACATCTTCAAAAGGACTTTCTCCCACTCTTTCCTTCCTCGTTCCTTTACAACCACATTGACCTTCTGGATATTCTCCATCCAGCTTATTGCCCTGTTTCCAAGTCTTTACACTGACTTTTGACTTTTTGAAGGAACTGCCTTTGGAGCACCTCTCCCTTTACTTCCTTCCAGAGCAAAAGTCCTCCCACCATTGACAACTCCTTATGAAATGCCTGTGCCTCACTTCCATCACTTTCTTCCTCTATCCATCCTCCCCATTTTGCTTTAACTTCCCATATTACTTATTACAGCATGGCATATAATATCCCTTTATATCACGTATTTCTTTTTGATGTCAGCCTGTAAATGCATTTATGTGAACTTTCTCCTTGATTCATACTAGATTCATGAATGCTATGTCTTCCTAATAGCCCTAAAAAGTAGATACTGCTTTGTATTTCCAACTGTGCAAGAGAGAAGAATTATATATTCATTATGTCAGTTAGTTTTCGAACCTAAGAAACAAGCTTCAAATAGAGAACTTCCTTGGTGGTGGCACACCTGGTTGAGCATACATGTTAGAATGTACAAGCCCTCTGTCCCCACCTGCAGGAGGAAAGCTTCACAAGTGGTGAAGCAGGTCTCATGTGTCTCTCTGTCTGTCCTCTCTTTCTCCCACTTCCCTCTCAATATCTGTCTATCTCAAATAAACAAAGCTTAAAAAAAAAAAAAAAGGAGAAAATGTCCAAGGTTCAGGACCCATGTTCTTCAGGACTGTGCTAGGTGGTTTCCTAGGGGTTTACCAAACTTGGAGGTTTCCATAATACCTAGTTCATGGACTCAAAAAATTACTATTATAGTCATCATGTAGTTAATTACTATTTACATCATTTGCTTACTTGTTACTAGTTATAACCCAACTAGAAAGTTTCAATTGAAATTGTATCTTTCATATATCGTAATTTTTAAAGAAAGACCATCTAAAATTCAGGAATAAGGCAGAAAGGTCATTTTAACTGCCATACCAGAACACTAACATGCCTTCCTGAGGGTTGTCTGACCTTGTTTGGAGAGGATAATTGTATTTGACTCGGTGATTATCATTGATCACTGTCCAGATTCTTTATAGAGTTTTATGTTAATATATAGAAAACCAATAAAACAAACTACTTTTCAGTAGAGAGGAATTGACATCTGTGATAATCAAAAATGTCAAGGTTTTACTTTTCTCAAGATGAATACAAAGTTTTAGATATGCATACATACATATAAGTGCATTTTAAAGAAAAATATTAATCTGGAAATCTATTTTCCATCCATCTACTTTCTTTTTTTTTCATTACTGATGTAATATTGACTTAAAAAATTATATGTCAACAGGGGCATAATTCCACACTGTTCCCACCACCAGAGTTTTGAGTTTCCAATCCCTCAACTGTAAACTACATACAGCAGTTTTTCTAAGGTTGCAGATATGGGTTAACTATTATTTCTGCAACTGTCTATATTTTTATATAATTGTCTTTTTTTAAAAAAAAGTCCTGTCTACCCTTCCTTTCCAAGCTACACATCACTCTATCATTACATGTAAATATCTCTCTCTTTGTTTACTCTTCTTTCTCTGGGTCCTGATGGAATTGGGGTTCAGAGCCTTCTTCTCCTCTTCCTCCTGTAACTTCTCCCCAACTGGGAGTACGTATCAAAAATATTTTTGGGGTGCAGACGGTGGGAATTCTGGCTTCTGGCTTCTCTGTTGGACATGGGCATTAGAAGGTCTTCTGGCTTCTCTGTTGGACATGGGCATTAGAAGGTCGATCCATATCCCCATTCTGTTTCTAAAGGACTTCATTCTGGTTGCTTGTTTTTAACCAGAGCACTGCTCAGCTCTGGCTTATGATGGTGCAAGGGATTGAACTTGAGACTTTGGAGCCTCAAGCTTGAGAGTCTGTATGCTATCTGCCCCCCCTTCTATTTACCTACTTACCTGCCAGTTGCAAGTATTCTCTTTTGAATCAGTTTTATTATCTTGTTTGTGACTTCACTGAAGATTTGAATGTCTCTGACATGCCTTTTAAATATTTGTATGCAAGTGTTTATATTTTAACTTTGTTAAATATATGTTTAGCATGTTGCATTCATACTATTTATTCCATATTCTATATACATACATTATGAATATATACGAGAAGAATTATAATAAACATAAACAGCATAATTGATCTATTGTATGGTGTGTTGTGCTGTGCTTTCTTTCCTAGACTATAAAATTGGTGTTGTCTAAGCTGTTTAAATCCTAGCAAATCCTAACAATCTTCTAGTTTCTATGCTGTTACCTTTCCTAAAATTATGTATTTATAATTTATTAATTTGCTAAACTTTTACACACTAGTAATAAAGAGGGTTTATCTTAGCGGTAATGGAACCAGGACTCTAGAGTCATATTCTTGAGTTCAAAGTCTTCCTTCTCTCTTATTTGCTCTATAAGTGTGATGGTTAATTTTATGTGTTGGGGCCAGGTGGTGGTATACCTGGCTGAGCACACATGCTACAATGCACAAGGACCCAGGTCCGAATCCCTAGTCATCACTAGCGGGGAAAAGCTTTGCAAGTGGTGGAGCAGTGTTGCAAGTGTCTCTCTCCCTCTCAGTTTCTTGCTTTCTCTATCTAATAAATAAATAAAGATAATAAAAAAGTTATGAATCAACCTTACTTGGAAGTGAGTGCACAGTTGGTAGAATAAGCATTATATAGTTGTCTGTTTGTAAGGTATTTCTCTGTGAGATAAAACTTTGAATCAATATATTAAGTCAAGGAGATTGCTTTCCTCAATTTTGGTGGAATTAATTCAATCTGTAGATGACCCAAATTAAAAGAGAGAGACTGATTAAAAAATAATTATTCCAGGGCTAGGTAAGGTAGTGCTCCCTGTTGACAGCACATGGACCTGGGTTCAATCCACTGGTACCCAGCTGAGGGGGAAGTTTTACAAGTGCTGAAGCAGCGCTGCCAGTGTCTCTATCTCCCTCTCTATTTCTCCCTTACCCATCTTTTCTTCTTCTTTTTTTTTTTTTTTGCCTTGAGGTTTATCACTGGGACTCAGTGCCAACACTATGAATCCACTGCTATTGGAAGCCATTTTTTTCCATCTATTTTATTGGATAGGACAGAGAGAAATTGAGAATTGAGAAGAGGGAAAGATAGAGTGGGACAGAAAAAGACACCTGCAGACCTGCTTCACTGTTTGGGAAGTGACCCCCCCCTCCCCCTGCAGGTGGGAAGCCGGTGGCTTGACCCAGGATCCTTGCATGGGTTCTTGTGCTTTTTACTATGTGTGCTTAACCCAGTGCTTTATAGTCTTGTGCTATTTCTGTCTCCATCCAGTAAATAAATAAAATGTAAATAAATAAGTAAATAAATAAAAATACTAACAATTTTTCCCCACTGTCTGCTGAAATATCATTTTTTCTCCTACTTCTGAACCTGAAACTCACTCTACCCATCTGTCCTCTTGGTTGATTCTCTGAGTTAGACAAGAACTTTGCTACTGGCACTTCCAAATTTCCAATTTACTCACTGGAATTCTTAGCCTGTTCTCACTTAAGCTAATCTACCTCTCTACAATTATAAGTATTGGTTGATAGATATGGATATAAATATATAGATACAGATCTAGGTACGGATAGAGATATTTGTCTAGCAGGGTTGATTTGTCTTTGCCTGTATACATGTCATCTATCTGTTCATCCTAGCAGTTCAGTTTCTCTGAAGTTCTCAAACAAACATGATGAGCTTGGACAACTTGCTCAGCTGTATCAACAAAATGGAGGTCATATTAGTACATGCTATCTTAGCAGGCATTTGGAAATGTTAATAAAGCAATGCATGTTAAGTGCTTACTTAGCCTAGTGTTGGGTGCATGCTATTTAGTAAACATTAGTTATTATGACTCATGTGTAATGTGCATCTTAGGAATTTCATGAAGCAAATAGAACTCTATAAATATGATGACAGTGTTTGATTTTAATATTCTCTGGTGGGGGTAGATAACATAATGGTTATGGAAAGAGACTCTCAAGCCTGAGGTTCCAAAGTCCGAGGTTTAATCCCCTGCACCACCATAAGCCAGAGCTGATTAGTGCTCTGGTTAAAAAAAAAAAGGGGGAGGAGCTGGGCAGTAGCTCATCTGTTTAAGTTCACGTCATACAAAGTTCAAGGACTGGCTCAAGGATTCCTGTATGAGCCCCTGTATCCCTACCTGTCACAGGGGGCTCGCTTTGCAAGCAGTGAAACAGGTCAGCAGGTGTCTTATCTTTCTCTCCCCCTCTCAGTCCTCACCTCCCCTCTCAATTTCGCTCTGTCCTATCCAACAACAACAATAGTAGCAATAACAACAATAATGAAAAAATGATGGCCACCAGGAGCAGTGGCTTCATAGTGCAGGCACTGAGCCCCAGCGATAACCCTGGATGCAAAAAACAAACAAACAAACAAAAAACAATTTTAACATTCTCTCTCTGTAAATTGTGGTAGTAATTTTTATGATGATTTTATTTTTGTTATTATTAGAAGTTTTCTGCTTGCTCTGAAAACAGTTGTTTGCCATGAAGAATATTTAACTCTAAGAATCCTAGACATTAAAATACCCAATGCTAAATGAATTCAAAAACCGGCTTCTACTATTTTCTAACTTTCTCAGTGTGTTACAGACCGAAATAGCTTATTTTTTAGCATTGACTGTCTGTTCTGTAGCTTCAGTGTCTTGTGCACTTTCTGACCCTATTGATTTACCCTGAAAGTCTAATTTAGTGTGAGAGACTACCTGTGATTTTTGTACATTTCAGAATGTGGAAGAATCTTTTCCAGCAACTTGTATATTATCATTTCCTTTGCACAAGGGAGTTGATGTGGAAAAGGCAGCTGAGCAGAGGTTGGCAACCTTTCAGAAGTCCCATGCCAAGTCTCTATTTATTCACTCTAATTTAATGTTTTCCATGCCAGGAAGAACCTCCTCTCCTCCAAACCATCAGAGACTGAGAACTTCGAACACAGAGCAAGCCTACAGAAATAGAAATTATCATTGTATGATAGATTTTTTTTTCCATTTTTTTCTTTCTTAACAAACAGGAACTTTGAAAATGCTGATGCCAATGTTATGTGATCCAGACAGAATGTGAGGAGTTGGTGGGTGGGCTAGGTGGTAGTCCTAAGATGTCTTAAAGCATTTCATGCATGCCAAATCCATTCATTCATGCAGGTAAAACAGTATTATCCTGTACTACTAATTAATTCATTAAATATATATTCAGCTTCACATGTATTTACATCTACATATAATTTTACATATATGATACTTCAAAGTTTTGAGAATAAGTAATATAATAAATTCAAAGTACATGACACAACCCTTGATTTAAAGTAGGTATTCAGTAATAAAAACCATTTTTAAAAAATTTCTTTATTGGAAGAGCCAGGTGGTGGCACACCTGGTTAAGTGCTCACATCACAGTGCACAAGGACCCAGGTTCAAGCCCCTGGTCTCCACCTGCAGGAGGAAAACTTCACGAGTGGTGAATCAGGGCTGCTGGTGTCTCTCTGTCTCTCTCCCTCTCTATCTCCCCCCTTCCCTCTCAATTTCTCTCTGACTCTATCCAATAATAAATAAGTAAAACAAAAAAATTAAAAATTTCTTTATTGCAGACTAATGTTTTACAGTTGACAGTAAATATACAAGTTTGTAAATGTATAAGATTTCCCAGTTTTCCACATAACAGTACAACCCCCACTAGGTCCTCTTCTGCCATCATGTTCCAGGACCTGAACCCTTCTCTGCCCACCCCAGAATCTTTTACTTTGGCCTTTTATATCAACTCCAGTCTGCTTAGTATTTTCCCTTCTGATCTTGTTTTTCAACTTTGGCCTGTGAGTGAGATCATCCCATTCATCCTTCTGTTTCTGACTTGTCTCACTTTACATGATTTCTTCAAGCTCCATCCAAGATGGGCTGAAAACAGTGAAATCGCCATTTTTAATAGCTGAGTAGTATATATTGTGTATATATAGCAGAACTTGCTCAGCCACTCATCTGCTGTTGGACACCTGGGTTGCTTCCAGGTTTTGGCTATTACAAATTGTGCTGCTATGAACATAGGTATGCACAAATTTTTTTAGATGGGTATGTTCGGTTCCTTAGGATAGATCCCTAAGAGAGGAATTACAGGGTCATAGGATAAGTCCATTTCTAGCCTTCTGAGAACTCTCCATACTGCTCTCCACAGGGGATAGACCAATTTACACTCCGCCAGCACATTTTTTTTAACCAAAGTACTGATCAGCTCTGGCATATGATGGTACAGGTGACTGAACTTGGGATTTCAGAGCCTCAGGCATGAGTATCTCTTTGCATAACCATTATGCTATATACCACTGCCACTAAAAACCATTTTTAAATTCCCCTCAACAATGTTAAAGAAGTACTAAGTGTACATTATAAATAATTTAACGGTGGTGCCAGCTGGTGGCACACCCAGCAGAGTGCAAACCATGTAGGAGGACCTGAGTTCAAACTCTTAGACCCCACCTGTGGGGGAAAGTTTCCTGAGCAGTGAAACAATGCTGCTGGTGTCTCTTTCTCTTTCACTTTCTCCAAGCTTCTCTGTTTCTTTCAGTCTATATAAAAAAAGATAGAAAATGGTCACCAGGGAGTCCGGCAGTAGCACAGCATGTTAAGCACACGTGGTGTGAAGTGCAAGGACCATAGAAAGTATCCCAGTTCAAGCCCCTGGCTCCCCACCTGCAGGAGAGTCGCTTTACAGGCAGTGAAGCAGGTCTACAGGTGTCTTTTTCTCCCCTTCTCTGTCGTCCCCTCCTCTCTCCATGTTTCTATCCTTTCCAACAATGATGACATCAATAACTACAACAATAAGACAACAAGGGAAACAAAAGGGAATAGATGAATAAATATTAAATTTTCTTAAAAAGATGGTCACCAGAAGCAGTGGATTTGTCATGCAGTCATTGAGCCCAGTGATAATACTGGTGGCCAAAACAAACAAATGAAAAAATTAAATTAAATTAAATGAAAAATTAAATTAAATATTCAAATGTTGAAAAAAATATAATAGAGCAGATGAGTGGAAATAAAAAAATAAACATTTCCCATGTCAATTAATCTATTCAGTCATATTCTCCAGAATATTAATTTCAAAAAGTTCAGTTCCTCCTATAGTTTCCTATACAGAATTAAATAGTTCACATACCAGTGGTAGTACATCTACGGCTATACTCTCATGGGCAAGTGCCTTGCTGGATCAGATTATAGACTTACTTTAGCCAGTTGTGAACTACCTCTTTTCTTTCTAAGATTAGATCCTCAAGAGCGTACATGATTGTTGAATACCAGGTCTGTCATCCAGGGGTATGAATCTGGGTGGAATAACCCATAAGGAAGGATGACTTTTTTTTTGCCTCCAGGTTTATTGCTGGGGCTCAGTGCCTGCACCATGAATCCACTGCTCCTAGAGGCCATTTTATTCCCCTTTTGTTGCCCTTGTTATGGTTATTGTTGTTGTTGTTGATGTCATTCGTTGTTAGATAGGACAGAGAGAAATGGAGAGAGGAGGGGAAGGCAGAGAGGGGAAGAGAAAGAGAGACACCTGTGACACTCTCCTCTCCTACCCCCTTTTTCACTTCACTCAACCACAGTCTAACATTGTCAGATAAAGTAAGGACTACAAATGCCTGATAAGGGAAGCATACTGACACAGTTTAACAGTGGCCTTTTTGGTCACTACCAGGCCAACCCATCATCTGGGGCTCTAGTCAGGGAATCCTTGGATTCCTGCATAGATGTTATGGGCCTAGACCTCTAACAGATCCCTCTCTCTGCCATCGCTGATCACTTTCATCAGGAACATCCTTCTAAGCCCTCTCTTGTGGGCCTTTATAGGACCTTGCCCTCACTATAACGGAGCACTCTCAGAAAGGAGGAAGACTGGTCCTGAAACAAGTGCAACTAAACTGTTCCTAGCTGTGACTATGAACTAACTGCAAGCTCAGACTGAATGGGATGCATAGATTGCATAGGCTCCTGTGCTAAATATGAATAGATACGGACTGTAGGGAAGATAGATGGGGTTAACAGTCAATGGCATTTATATACTTTTCTACTTTTCTGGTGTTTGGGAGCTACTCTCCACCCAAGTCCAGCTCTCTAGTTCTATTTTCAACTCTGAAACCATCTTCCCAGAAAAAAAATTTTTAACCCACCTGCATGTTAGCTAGTGAGTGGGCTTAGGCAAAATTGACTGAAGCCATAAGCTCCTTGGAATACATCCAAAATGGACTGAATAGCTTCTTCCCACACCAAGACCCTTGGTTCCTTCTGTTTTATTCTGATTTTTAGGTTCCTGATTACTAAACAAATTGTCCTGCTTTATATCATACTGTTTTTTGGCCACCAAGCTACAGACATTACCATGACTACCCTGGGCAGACAACCTCACTAATGTCCTGAGCCCCCCCTCCCCCACTAGGGAAAGATAGAGCAAGACTGGGGATACAGATAGACCTGCCAACATCCATGTTCAATGGCAAAGCAATTTCAGAAACCAGACCTTCCACCTTCTGCACCCCATGAGAAATTTTGATCTATACTTCTAGAGAGGGATAAAGAATAGGGAAGCTTCCATTGAGGGGATGGTATATGGAACTCTGGTGGTGGGAATTATATGGAACTGTACCCATCTTATCCTATAATTGTGTTCATCATTATTAAGTCACTAATAAAAAAGTGCTAAACTAAGTATTGAAGTTCTCAATTTAGTATTGAGAATTAAGGGAGACTTTTCATTTATTTTTTTTATTGGGTAAAGATTAATGGTGTAAAGTAGACAGTAAATACAGTTGTTGGTATATGTGTAAAATTTCTCAGTGTTTTACAAAAACTCTACCCCACCCCCCTGCCTTGGTCCCCCATCACCATCATGCGCCAAGACCTGAAAGTACCCCCCTCCCTCTGTCCTTTACTTTGGTGCAGTATACCAAACCCAGTTCAAGTCTTGCTTTGTGTTGTTTCCCCCTCTGTTCTATTTCTCAGTTGTCTATGGGTTATGTCATCCCATATTTGTACTTTTTTCTTACCTCACTTAACATGAGTCCTTCAAGCTCCATCCAAGATGAGGTCAAGAAGAAGGTGAATTAATTACTTTTTCGTAGCTAGGTAGCATTTCCATTTGTGTATATATACCAAAAGTTTCTCAACTACTCATTTGTTGTTAGACACCTGAGCTGCTTCCATGTTTTTGACTATTAAAATTGTAGTGTTTTGAGCATAGGTGTACACAGATCTTTTTGGATGGATGTTTATTTTCTTAGACTATATCCCCAGAAGAGGAATTGCCAACCTATAGTATAATTCCATTTTTAGCCTTCTGAGAGTTTCCAGAGTGTTTTCCACAGGGGGTTGGACCACTTTACATTCCCACCAGCAATGCAGGAGGGATCCTTTACCCCTGTAATCTCTCCAGCATTTGTTGTTGCTATCCCTTCTGATGTATGACATTCTTACAGGAGTGAAGTAGTAACTCCTTGTTGTCCTCATTCACATATCTGACAATCAATGACTTGGAACATTTTTTGTCATATAACTGTTGGCCTTTTGGATCTTTGGTGAATATTCTATTCATATACTCTCCCCACTTTTGGGGTGGGGTTATTTGATTTTTTATCACTGAGTTTGATGAGCTCTTTGTATATTTTGGCTATTAGCCTTTTGTCTGATGTATGACATGTAAATATCTTTCCCCATTCTGTATGTCTTTTCATTTGGGTAGTAGTTTATTTTGCTGTACAGAAACTTTTAAATTTTATATAGCCCCATTGGTTTATGTTTGTAATTGGATTAGTATCATTAAAGATGGTTATAAATTTTAGATGGAAAAAAATTATTTCAATGCCTTCCTCTAGGCATTTAATAGATTCTGGTCTAACATCCGAGCCCTTAATGCATTTGGAGTTTAAGTGTCTGGTGAAATGTAGTGTTTCAGATTCATTTTTCTGCATGTTCCAACCCAATTTTCCCAACACCATTTGGTGACAGAGACTCTCCTTTCAACATTTAATAATTTGGCCCCCCTTGTCAAAAGTTAGATAGTCCATAGGTGTGGGGACTTATTTCTAGCCTCTCAATTCTATTCCAGTGGTCACTGCATCTGTTTTTTGTTCCAATACCAGGCAGCTTTGATTATAATAGCCCTATAGTATAGTTTGAGATCTGTGAGTGTAATGCCTCTAGTTATGTTTCTTTTTCTCAAGATTGTTTGGTAATTCTAGTTGTTTCTGGTTCCAGATAAATATTTGTAACTTTTTCTGTATTCTCTTAAAAAAAAAAAATCAGTGGAGCCTTGATGGGCATTGCATTAAATTTGTATATGGCACTGGGCAGAATATTCATTTTTGATTATGGTAATTTTATGAACATGTACTATCTTTCCACTTCTTCTTATCTTTTCCTATTTCCTCGAATAGTTACTGATAGGTTTTATTAGTAAGTGAGTGCTCTGCCTCTGTGCTGGTTCTCCCTCCCTGATAGTTTTTATTATACAAATCTTTGACATCTTTTCTTAGGCTTATTCCTAGGGACTGTTAGCTGGATTTCTTCTTCAATTTTTCTTTTTGCCTAAAGGAATGCTATAGACTTTTGTAAATTAATCTGGTAGCCTGGCACCTTACTATATTGCCTGATAATTTCCAGGAGCTTCTTGCTGAATTTGTCAGCTTTTTTCTGTGCATCCTATCAAGTCATCTGCTAGTGACAGTTTGACTTCTTTATTTAAATTTCTTTATTGGGTAATAATTTATAGTCAACAGTAAAATACAATAGTTTGGACATGCATAACATTTCTCAGTTCTTCACATAGCACTGCAACCCCCAGTAGGTTCTCTTCTGCCAACATCTTCTAGGACCTGAACCATCCCCTACACTCCAGAGTCTCTTCCTTTGGTGCAATACACCAACTCCAGTCCAAGATCTGCTTTGTGTTTTCCCTTCTGATTTTGTTTTTCAACTTCTGTCTGTAAGTGAGATCATACCATATTCATCCTTTTGTTTCTAACTTATCTCACTTAACATGATTCTTTCCAGCTCCATCCAGGATGGCTTGATGAAGGTGATTTCAACATTTTTAATAGCTGAGTAGTATTCCATTGTGTATATATAACCACTACTTGCTCAGCCACTCATCTGTTGTTGGACACCTGAGTTGCTTCAGGGTTTTGGCTATTACAAATTGTGCTGCTTTGTATATACAAATCTTTTTGGATGGGTATGTTTGGTTCCTCAGGATAGATCACCAGGAGAGGAATTGCAGGGCCGTAGGGTAGGTCTACTTCTATCTAGCCTTCTGAGAGCTCTCCAGACTGCTGTCCACAGGGGTTGGTCCAATTGACATTCCCACCAGCAGTGCGGGAGGGTTCCTTTGTCCCCACAAACTCTCCAGCATTTGTTGCTGCTACATTTTCTGATGTATGAACATTCTCACAGGAGTGAAATGATATCTTGTTGTCCTTATTTGCAATTCTCTAATAATCAATGACTTGGAGCATTTTTTTTTCATGTTTGTTGGCCCTTTGTATCTCTCCTTTGATGAATATTCTATTCATATCCTCTCCTCGTTTTTGGATAGGGTCATTTGTTCTCTTGTTATTGAAGTTGTTGAGCTCTTTATGTATTTTGACTATTAGCCTCTTCTCTGATGTGTGGCATATAAAGATTTTCTCCCATTCTTTTAGTTTGGGAATTCTTTTAGTTTGGACTTTGTTTGCTGTACAGAAGCTTTTTAATTTGATGTAGTTCCATGGGTTTATTCTTGCCTTAATCTTTGTAATTGGATTCATTTCATTGAAGATGTCTTTTAAAATTTGGATGGAAAAGAGTTCTGTCAATATTTTCCTCTAAGTATCTGGTAATTTCTGGTCTAACATCAAAATCCTTGATCCATTTGGAATCTACTTTTGTGTTTGGTGAAATATAATGGCTCAGTTCATTCTTCTGAACGTTTCATCCCATTTTTTCCAACACCATTTGTTGAAGAGACTTTGCTTTCCCCATTTAGTAGTCTGGGCACCTTTGTCAAAGATTAGATGTCCATAGGTGTGAGAGCTCACTTCTGGGCTTTCAGTTCTTTTCCACTGGTCAGTCTGTCTATTCATGTTCCAGTACCAAGCAGTTTTTGATGACAATGGCCTTATAATACAATTTGAGGTCTGGGAGTGTGATGCCTCCAGTTATGTTCTTTCTTTTTAAGATAGTTATGGCAAGTCTAGGTCTTTTCTGGTTCCAGATAAATATTTATAGCTTTTGTTCTATTTTCCTTAAAAAATTGTGTGGAATATTGATGGGGATTGCATTAAATTTGTATGTGGCTCTGGGTAGTATATTCATATTGATGATGTTAATTCTTCCAACCCCCATGAACACTTCTTTGTGTCTTTTTCTATTTCCTTGAATAGTGAATCATAATTTTCAGTCTACAAGTTTTTCACTTCTTTGGTTAGGGTTATTCCTAGATATTTTGTTATTTTTGTTGCTATTGTAAAAGGGATTGATTTCTGAATTTCTTCTTCTTCTAACTTAGTGTTTATATAAAGGAATGCCACAGACTTTTGTATATTTTATAGCCTGACACTCTATTATATTGCCTGATAATTTCCAGGAGCTTCCTGCTGGATTCTTCAGCTTTTTTCTGTGCATACTATCAAATCATCTACTAGTGAGAGTGTGACTTCTCTTCAAATCTGTATTCTTTTATCCCTTTCTCTTGCCTGATTGCTGTGCTAAGAACTTAAGGAATTTTTTCCCTGAATGAGGCATACCAATCTGCTTGTAATTATAGATTAATTGACTATGATTTCTTTGTGATGTGCATGTCTTTTTTCATAAGACTGGATTTTTTTTTCTTTTTTGTGTGTGTGTATTGAACAAGTTTAGACATTAAGCTTATGCTAGTTTTATAAAACTATTTAGGTTACATGATGGAAACACATTATGTAGAATATCACTGTGTTTTTGAAAATTTTAGAATAAAATTTCATGCAGTATATTACTTAAAATTATTTTTAAAGTATTTCTTTGATAAAATATTTCATGATTACGTACACTGTTTGTAAATTTGAGAAATTTGTATACCAAGATTTGGACAGGTGCACCGAAACCACGCAAGTATCCCGGTTCGAGCTCCTGGCTACAGGGGAGTTGGCTTGCTTCATAAGCTGTGAAGTAGGTCTGCAAGTGTCTATCTTTATCTCCCACTGTCTGTTTCCCTTCTCTCAGTTTCCCTCTGTCTTACTCAACAACAATAATGGTAGCAATAACAACAGCGGGGAAAAGATGGCCTCCAGGAGCAGTGGATTCACACTGCAAGGCTCAACTGAGTGATAACCCTGGAGGCAAAGAAGGAAAGAAGAAAGAAAGAAAGAAAGAAAGAAAGAAAGAAAGAAAGAAAGAAAGAAAGAAAGAAATTTTTGTAGATATTTAAATTTCTTAGTATAATTTGTGTGTAGTGTATTATGACACATTTAAAATCATTTATATCTGTTTTGCATTATTTTTAGTGACTTAATTTGTTCTGTTCTTGTTTTTTCCATTTTACATTTTTATGCTTTCACACTTTGCTTACTTTTTCTGACAAATCAGCTAATACATTTGTCCATTTTATAAGACATGTTTTGAGAATGCATATAATTATATACATATAAGTCTATATGAAAATATATATATTGGGAGTTGGGTGGTAGCACAGTGGGTTAAGTGCATGTGGCGCCAAGTGCAAGGACCGGCATAAAGATCCTGGTTTGAGCCCCTGGCTCCCCACCTGAGAGGTGACACTTCACAGGTGGTGAAGCAAGTCTGCAGGTGTCTGTATTTCTCTCCCCCTCTCTGTCTTCCCCTCCTCTCTCCATTTCTCTCTGTCCTGTCCAACAACGATGACATCAATAACAACAATAATAACTACAACAATAAAAAACAAGAGCAACAAAAAGAAAATAATTAAATATAAAAAAATTAAAAATATATATATAAATACATAGGTATTTATATATATAAATGTAACAGAAATGTAACATTTTTTTCAGTGCTTATGAATAGAAGGATCATATATCCCAGATTACCTGGGTCATGCCTACATTCTAATACAAGTACTAATAGCACCTTTTTCTTGAAAATGTGTCGGTGTTACAATAAATTGTATGGTCACTCCAGTGAATTATAAAATTTCACCTAAATGCAATTTAACAGTCATCTATAATTACAGTATACATATTCTCAACCAGAATGATATTTACATCCTGAGCATGAGAAAATGGGATTGATTCTGGGAAAGTTTGAGTGGTGCAACAGACTCTTGATATTCTAATAGTTTGTGCCATCTAAAGGACTACTATACATAAATAGATATAGAGTACATCTGTGAGATTAAAATTTCATGAGCATGGGAGGTTCTATAAATGCTCCTTTGAGAGCCAATAATCAAAAAAGAAAAAAGTGTTGAGAGGCACTGTTGTGATGCAATTTTAATACTGCTGTTATTTTCTTTCATTTTTTTCAACTTAATAGTTTCTCAGGTGCTTTATGATTACAAAGTAATTATAGTTTCTGTTTAAATAATAGGTTATGGTTTCAATACTTAAATGCTTTTGGTGACATCACTATTATAATTGTCCTATCTGTGTCCTTGACTGACTTCATCTCTGACAACAGTGAACTCACTGAATGTTGATAACTTTCTTCTTTTGGCATGAATTCTGTCTAATTCCATTGCTCTTGTACAATCCTCTTGTATAATTTCATATCTACACCATGATGACTTTCATAACTTCCTAACATGTGTACTCTATTGCTTGATTAGCATTTCCATGTGATTGTATAGTAGTTATCTCAATTGGGTACATATTCAAAATAGAGTTTCTTTTTACACCTGCTCCCTCCATTCACATCTGTTTTCTCCTTTTCTTAGTAAGTGACATTGCCATCCTCCCAGTATCTAGTGGCATAAAATTAAGAAACATCTAGAGATTAACTGCCTGCCTTCTTCCACATCCTACCCATCAGCATGCCAGTGACATATCCAAATATATATAATTCTCTTGATTTCCTTACTATTTTCTGCTTCAAGACATCACTAGCTTTCATCTAGAGTGGTCTCCAACTTGTACTCTCAACCCCATTCAGATTCTTCAGACTGCCAAAATTATTAAATATATGTAACTCAGATTACTTGACACTTATTGTAAGATCCTGGGTGACTTTCTATTGTAGCCAGAATAAAGGTAAACACTCTTACCATGGCATTTAAGACACCCCACCCTGGGCCAGTGAAAAAACTCACATGAATAGTGTGATGTTTTCCTTATACATAACCCAGATTCTAATCTGGCTGCCTAGTACATTGAAAGAAGCTAGAATCTTTCATTCTTGCTCTCTCTAAATCGACACAACACAGCTTCCCAAGAAACCCTACGTACACTCCATCTTCTCTTCAACACACCCTCATCAGTCAATCTGTCCCAAAAATATGCTACCCATGTTTCTGTGATGAAGTTTATTATTTACTCTGCAAGGAAACTCTTTAGGCTATAGTCTTTGTGTGACTTTGTTTAGTATAATGTCAGAGTTTCTTTCTAGCACTATAATTTGTGTTTTTCCCTCTCCTCCAGTTACTAACGTTAGCCTGTCTAGTTTTCTTATTTATTTGCTTAGAACTAGAGTGATTATTTCCAGAAACTTGAACAAAGTTCCTATTGGGTAGCTTTATCTGATTTGGAGCTATGTGGAGATGGGCAAGCACAGCAGAAAGTATAGAAGGAGGGCATCTGGAATTGGGCCTTGGAAGTGGCAGATGTTGTTGGAGACCAGGCCAAAGATGACACCAGTATATTTGGATCCTAAGGGCTTTTGACACAACATATTCTATCATCATGTAGAACCTTTAGGGTCATGAATCACCAAAGAGTGACAAGAAGTAATCATCTACAATTAACATGGTACCTTTCCAAAAGCCCTAATGGTGTGAGGAGATAGTATAATGGTTATTTAGAAAGACTTCCATGCTTGAGATTTCAAAGACCTTAATGAAGTCATCCAGGAACTGAACTTTACCCTCCATATTGCAGGATTATTTTTACTCATCAGTCACAAAGATTGACACTTGGACATGGTCTTGGACTTGTTGTCCCTCAGAGGGACAGACTACTCCACAAATTCCATCTTGTGAACCACAGGAGAATTCAGAGTAGAGATAGCCTTTCTGCCCTTGTACAACTCTTTCAGGAAGCATGTCTTCTTCCTGGGTTCCTTCTGAGCAGCACCAACATCAAGATGGCATCTCAATGTCATAGAAAGTGTGAATGTAGAGGTGCTACTAAAGTTGAGGTCTTGTCAAATGTCCACCATCCCCCACCTTGTGGTAACTATCCTGCTCCTGATGCTGCTACAGACTCACTGTGGCTACCCCACATGTACCCATTCACCAGTTCAAACTGGCTTTGAAGTTTTAAGAAGCCTGCTTCTCAACCTTGCTGTTATCTATTCTCTACAGAGTTCTTCTGTTTTGTTTTTTTTTCAAACTCCACACAAAAAGGAACCTCTGTGCTCTGTTTCCTTGACATTTAGAGTAGTGCTTGTGCCACAGTAGGTGTTTGTATATATATTTAATGTAATGGACTTTTGATTTGATTCTCATAGATTCACATGATGAATCTTGAATCACTAAATGCTGGGGGCTTTCTTTATTGTTGTTGATTGATTGGTTGGATGTTTTAAAAATCAAATCAGGTTTTATGTATATGACATTTTATGGAATATTGTGAAAGCTATGTTCCTCTGTGAAAGGATACATAGAAAAAAGTTGACTTTTTCATTTCCTTTCAGATGATGAATTATATTTTACAATAATGCCTTAGAATCTCTATGAATATTGGTCTAGCGAATGTAGTCAGGATTGACAATTCTGTATTTTTCTATATCTAGCTGTCAGGTTTGTTATTTGTCCCTTGCATTTTGCTATTTCTCTCTCTGTTCTTACAGTTATTTTAATAAAGCAAAGAAAAAAATAATTGGAGAAAGAGGAAAGATTTAAGAAGTCTAAGTTAATACATTTTTAAAATAATTTTTAATATGTCATCTAAGTTGATTGACTAAAACAGAAGTTTGAAAGTACTTTTGTGGGGGTAGGGTGGCTTATACAATAGAGCTCATACTTTACCATATGCTATGAGTCAACTTTAAGCCCCTTCCCACCAAATGAGAGCACTTGCTTGGGCACAGCTTTAAAGGAGTGGAGAGATGCTTTGTTATTTCTCCTCCCTTTGTCTCTCTCATTCTGTGCCTCTTACTCTATTTTTTAAAAAACTGGGGGGAGTCGGCAGTAGCACAGCGGGTTAAGCGCATGTCACGCAAAGCTCAAGGACCAGTGTAAGGATCCCGGTTGGAGCCCCCTGCTCCCCACCTGCAGGAGAGTCGCTTCACAGGCAATGAAGCAGGTCTGTATGTTCTATCTTTCTCTCCCCCTCTCTGTCTTCCCCTCCTCTCTCCATTTCTCTCTGTCCTATCTAACAACGACAACATCTACAACAATAATAACTACAACAATAGAAAACAAGGACAACAAAAAGGGAAAAATAAATAAAAATAAATAAAAAAAAAACTGGTGAAAAAAAAGGAGTTCACCAAGAGTAGTGAGATAGTACAGGTGCAGAACACACACATACACAGAGAGAGAGAGAGAGATTTATTAATTTATATTTAGCGTCTCATCTATGATTACGGTTACTCACCCTTTGGCTTTTTCTTTTTTTATTTTTATTTATTTATTTAAGAAAGGAGACACTAAGAAAATCATAGGATGGGGGGGTTACAACTCCACACAATTCCTGCCACCCAATCTCCATATCCCATCCCCTCCCCAATAGCTTTCCCATTCTCTATCCCTCTGGGAGCATGGATCCAGGGTCATTGTGGGTTGCAGAAGGTGGGAGGTCTGGCATCTGTAATTGCTTCCCCACTGAACATGGACATGACTGGTCGATCCATACTCCCAGTCTGCCTCTCTCTTTCCCTAGTAGGGTGAGTCTCTGGGAAGCGGAGCTTCAAGACGCATTGGTGGGGTCTTCAGTCCAGGGAAGCCGGCATCCTAATGGCATCTGGAACCTGGTGGCTGAAAAGAGAGTTAACATACAAAGCCAAAAAAATTGTTGAAGAATCATGGACCCAAAGCTTGGAATAGTGGAGATGAAGTGTTGGGGGGTACTCACTGCAAACTCTAGTGTACTACTGCTTTCAGGTATATATTTGCCCTAGTTTATGGATACGTGTGAACATATGCTCTATCTCCTGAAACCTAGTCTATATCTAGGTTTTGGGACTTTGTTGGGAAGTGAACCACCTGGGATGGAATTAGAGAATACTATGAAAGGAAAGGTCTCACCCGAGTGATGAAGCTGAAGGGTTGTCTTTCCACACCTGAAGTCTCTGGACACAGTCTGAAGTGAAGCATGCTGGGGTGGCACTTGTTGTGTTGATTAGGTTTCAGTCAGCAGATGCAATGTTATTTTATAAGAATTGGGAGAAGCATACGGGAAAGTGGTCCCTACCCTAGGGTCCCAGGACTAGGGGAAGTTTAGGCTCTATAATGGAAATGTGAGGTTCCTGCTGTCTTAGGGTTCAAGAAGACAATGGATAGTTACTGTTATCATCACATTATTTGGTAATTGGGTTAACTTTGAAAAGTCCCTTTGTTAGATATACAATCAATTTTCCCCCTCTCATATTAATTAAATAGTGATTAATATGACTACAATTTAATAGGTGTGTACATAAACACCATTCCCATCACCAAAAGATTGTGTCCCATCCCACCGCATGTCCAGCCTCAGGCTCACCACAGGGTTTTTACTTTGGCTTTTTCTAAGACAATCTCCTGAGTTACTCTTTTTCTTCCTTCCTTCCTTTCTTTCTTTTCTCTCTCTCTCTCTCTTTCTCTCTCTTTTTTGCTTAAATTCAAAATGACTTGGATTAATATAAAAAATAATTACTCCTTAATTTCTTATTTCAGTGAAGAGGCCATGCTGTCAATTTTTTTTTTAGGGGTGTGCAGGACTGAGCCTAGGACCTCATACAAGTGAGGTCTGTCTTTTACCACTGAGCCACGTCTTTGACCTCTGTCAGAACTTATCTGTGAATGTATGGCTAGGTAGCTTTAAACCAGGGATAAGTCTTTAAAGAAATCTTTTATTTTACTTTTTCTAGATGGTGAATAATATGTACTCATTGTAATAAAATAAAATAGAAATTATACATAGTCGCACTAAAGAAAGTACACATAGTGCGGTATTTCCATTAAGTCCTCTTATCCAATGTATGGTCTTTTTCTCTCCCACTTTGAGATATGCATTGTGATTTCCCTGTGTGATAAAGGGAATACATCTTCTGGCTCATTTCCTTTTATACACTATCACCTTCTCTACCAACCAAGAAAAAGTGTATTCTGGATTTCACTTGGTTTGCAGCAACTTGTGCTAGAAGAATTATAAAATGTGGAATATGTAATCAGAATTTGGCACCCACTATATCAGAATAAATAGCTTTAACCATAACCAGAGTGGAAAGTACGTATCACCCAGAGAGCCAGTGCTTGTGATAGATATTTCATGATCACAGCTGAGGCTTTTCCAAACTCAAAGTGCCATATCATTCATTCACTCTTTTAAACTACAAGATTATTTTTGGCTCTTTGTGCTGGCACAGAGGACTTCCCGTTACTGATCTGCATGAACCATTTATCAAGTCCAGGGTTTAATCTATCAAAGTCATACTTTCTTTGTTCTGCCTCTCTCTGTCTCGCCTTCCCATATGGTATTGTCTCGTATGTGTATATTGTTGTGTGGCTTGAAGAAGGTTATTTAGGATGCAAGAATTCATTCTGATTTTTTCTGATTTTTCAAAATTATATATTATGGAACAAAATCATGTTTCACAGGGAATAATAATTATACTGTTAGTTTCTAGAACATGAGAAAATTTCTAAAGCTGTTCCCTCACTAGTATTTTTGGTTCTATAATTGCCAGTAGCTCCTACTTTGCCTAATATCTCAGTCTGAAAGCCTGAATCTTCTTTGTTTTCCATTTTTTCCCTTTTCTTGTCACTGAGTTGTAAAATCCTTTGTGTTCTATATCCTGAACATTCTTGATCCCACCTTTCCTCTATTCTTCTCTCTCTCTCTCTCATTGCCACCAGAGTTATGGCCTGGCATCATCACCTATATAATAAGTCCACAGCTCCCTGTGGCTATTTATTGCCTTTTTTTCTCTTTTGCTAGGTCACAAAGAAATTGAAAGAGTAGGAGGAAGATAGGGAAGGAGGGAGACATACACCCGCAGTACTGTCCCATTACTTGTGAAGCTTCCCATGCTGATAGGGACTGGGGGCTTGAACCCAGGGCTTTAATATAGCAATGTATGCACTCAAGAAGGTGTGTCACCTGACCCTCCATCCATATTTTCTTCATTGCCATAGGTAAACTGGACTTGATATAATCTGTTGTCTTTGAGAAAATAAGGCTGATTAGAATACTTTTCATGTGATGCAGTTATAAAGTACATAGATTAAGTAATTCATTTAGTAACTCATGTTACTAAATGTTTCTCATGTTATTAACTCATGCCATGTGCCAAACCCTATTGTAAGTTTTAGAGATATAGCAGTGAACAATAGAGTGAAAAACAAAGCAAAAGCCTGAGAAATAATTCACCAGTTAGGCCATGTACCTGTTCAGGTTTGCCCCCCTGGCACCACATTGGTACCTGGGGAGACTGTGGTCCCATATTGTCTCTCCTTCTCTCCCTTTCTCTCCTTAACTGAATGAATAAGTCTTGCCTAGAAGCAGTGAAATGTTCTAAAACAAATTACACAGAACAAACCAGAAACCTCACAGAATCTAGATTTTTTTAAAAATTTCTTTATTAGGGAATTAATGTCTTACATTCAATACAATAAATACAATAAATACAATACAATAAATACAATACAATATTGTATTTATTGTACAATACTGTACAATATTGTACAGTAAATACAATAGTTTCTACATGCATAATATTCCCCAGTTTCCCATATAACAATACAACCGCCACTAGGTTCTCTGTCATCCTTCTTGGATCTGTATTCTCCCCACCCACCCAACCCAAAGTCTTTTACTTTGTTGCGATACGCCAATTCCCTTTCAGGTTCTACTTGTGGTTTTTTTTTTCTGATCTTGTTTTTCAACTTCTGCCTGAGAGTGAGATCATCCCATATTCATCCTTCTGTTTCTGACTTATTTCACTTAACATAAATTTTTCAAGGTCCATCCAAGATCGGCTGAAAATGGTGAAGTCACTGTTTTTAATAGCTGAGTTGTATTCCATTGTGTATATATAGCACAACTTGCTCAGCCACTCATCTGTTGTTGGACACCTGGGTTGCTTCCAGGTTTTGGCTATTACAAATTGTGCTGTTAAGAACATGTGTGTACACAGATCCTTTTGGTTGGATGTGTTGGGTTCCTTAGGATATATCCCCAGGAGAGGAATTGCATGATCATAGGGTAGGTCCATTTCTAGCCTTCTGAGAGTTCTCCAGACTGTTCTCTAGAGAGGTTGGACCAATTTACATTTCCACCAGCAGTGTAATAGGGTTGCTTTGACCCCCACACCCTCTCCATCATTTGCTGCTATTACCTTTTCTGATGTATGAGCATCTAGATTTTTTAAGTAATTTTTTCTGTTTTTTTAATATTTATTTATTTATTTATTTATTTTCCTTTTGTTGCCCTTGTCGTTATTGTTGTTATTGTTATTAATTTTGTTGTTGTTAGTACAGAGAGAAATGGAGAGAGGAGGGGAAGACAGAGAGGGAGAGAGAAAGATGGACACCTGCAGACCTGCTTCACTGCTTGTGAATCGAATCCCCTGCAGGTGGGGAACCGGGGGCTCGAACCAGGATCATTATGCGAGTCCTTGCACTTTGCACCACATGTGCTTAACCTGCTGCGCTGCTGCCCAACTCCCAGCACCTAGATTTTATAGTATTATGAATTGAGAAGGCCTCTTTCCCCATTATAGTCGAAATCCTAGCCCCAGTACCTCCGGATGTGTCCTTATTTGAAAATGAGGTCCTTGCAGATGTAATTAGTTAAGATTAGAACATACTGTGGTAAGTTGGGCTCATATTTTCAATGACTAGTTTATTGATTGATGGATGGATAGATGGATGGATGCAGAGCCAGAGTCTTAGGTCTAAATGCATGATTTTACCACTTAATTAAGATACAGAGATAGAGATACCACAGTACCAGAGCTATATTACTCCTGTGTGATGCTACAGCTCGAACTTGGATCACATGCATGGCAAGGCACAGGCTTTACCTGGTGAGATAGCACTCTTGTATTTATTATTACTGCTACTACTATTATTATCATCTTTATTACATTTTATTTTAAGATGCCTTGTGAAGAGACTCATATATGTATACAGGGAGAATGTCATGTGAAGGTTGGAGTTATAGTGCCTCAAGCCAAGGCAATGTCAAAGCAAGAGGAGAGGCCTAGAATGCTGGACTAGCTTCGCGAGCAGGAGACAGACGACCAGAGACTCATGGCTGAGCTGTACCGCAATATCTCTTTATTTATGTGGAACACAGAACAATCTAAGCCATCTAAACTAAACTAAAATCACAATCCTGTCCTTACATATATACTTGCCAAGTAGGGTGTAAACAGGATGTGATGTAGAGAGGGTGGAGCGAAAAGTGACTGGTGCAAATCAGGGTGTACTACAAGAGGGGGTGGAGCAAAAAGACATTATGAACCTGTGGGGATTAAACCAATGCCCTGCAGGGAAGGCAGTGCTTAGTTAACAGTGACTATGTAAATAGAATACAGTGTTAAGCAGGGGGGATTAAACCAAAGAAACAGAAGGGGTTTTTAGAAGCAGAATTAGAAGCATACCAACAATTCCCCCTTTCTTTTTAACTAATGGCCATAGTATCAGGAGTGTGGGGTGAACAGAAACCTATATCGAGCAGGCATTTTCAAAAGAACTGGCATAAGACATGGAGGAACAAAATAGGAGAGCAGCAAGAACCAGTGTGATGCCAAGGGTAGGCCTCAGGGAGGCATTTCCTGCCTCAAAGGGCAAGGCCTAGCAGGCGAAAGGGCATTTCTTGCCTCTGGGGGCATCTATTGCCTAAAAGGGTGTTTCCTGCCTCTGTGGGCATGACTTAGTAAGGAGGAGAAGTTTCCTGCCTCTGGGGACAGGGCCTGCAGGCAATTGTAGCCTATACAGTCCCAAGGCAGCTGAGTGCAGTCAGTCTTTGAGAAACCCTGCAACGGAAAGGGAAGCTGCTGTAAAGTTGTATAAAGTGTCCAAGAGGTGTACCAGTAAGTCCAGTATAAGTGTCAGTCCAAAGCAGAAGACCACAGAGGAAATGCCAGGGGATGAAACTCTGCATGTCTGTCTCGATGGGGAATGTCAGCCACCGGAATTCTGCTTTGGAGTGAGCTTTGGAGTCTGTGAATCTCTTTCTTCAGGTCGTGCCAGGTCACATCATTGGTTTCCGGGGGTGCTTTGTAGTCATGCCATCTTGTGGGCAATGTTAGAGAACAGGGGTCCAAATGGATTTCCAGGGATTTCATTTGAGCAGATGCTTTTTCATGTGAAGACTTGACAGCTGAAATTCACTTACTTGTCAAACAAAACATGTAGCATCATGAGTCCCCGGAGGACGTCCTAGTCCAAAAAGCTCCTCAAAATTCCATTTAGGATGCTTCTGATGGTTCCTGCTGGATTGCTGCAGGCACCCATTTTTAAAAACGTCTTCCCATCAAAGAAAGAATCGAATCAGGAGAGTGGAACTAACCACATGTCTCCATTCTTGGGGACTTCCAGGGTACCGGAGAATGCTCCTTAAATTAGAGTAGTCCTTCTCAGTGGGAAACATGCGAGAAGAAGTTAAGAAAGTCCCAGGGGAAATCTCCGTGCATGTCCCAAGCTCTACGATCACGGTCATAAAGAACCAAATTGTGGCCCAGAGCAAAATGTAGTCCTTTTCCTCAGGAAACATGAGAGAGGGAATCCAGAAAATCCAAGGAGAAATCTCCATGCATCTTCCAAGCTCTCCGATCACAGTCATTAAGGAACCAAAGTTCCCAGTCTGGGAACCAAAGTGTGGCCCAGAGCAAAATGTTCCAGAGACAGAGAAACTGTCTCATGATAAAATAGTAGAGGCTTTGGCAAACCTCTTCATAAGCAGAAAGGCAACCCATGGTGGATGGGTAGCCAAGTTTACTTATCTGGGGGATGGGCTGGTTAGGTCCCACATCTGTGCCGGTCCCTGTTTCAGGGCGCCATTGCACCATTATGCCAGACTAGCTTCACGAGCGGGAGACAGACGACCAGAGACTCATGGCTGAGCTGTATGCAGTATCTCTTTATTTATGTGGAACACAGTACAATCTAAGCCATCTAAACTAAACTAAAAATCACAATCCTGTCCTTATATATATATATACTTGCCAAGTAGGGTGTAAACAGGATGTATTTTAGAGAGGGTGGAGCGAAAAGTGACTGGTGCAAATCAGGGTGTACTACAAGAGGGGGGTGGAGCAAAAAGACATCATGAACCAGTGGGGATTAAGCCAATGCCCTGCAGGGAGGGCAGTGCTTAGTTAACAGTGGTTATGTAAATAGAATACAGTGTTAAGCAGGGGGAATTAAACCAATGAAACAGAAGGGGTTTTTAGAAGCAGAATTAGAAGCATACCAACACTACAACATATTCTTCCTGGTGCCTTCAGACAGAGCATCACTTGAACTTATCCTGGGATCAACACCTTGATCTGAGAATACTTTTTCAGATAGACAGAGAGGTAGAGAAGCTTCACCAAAGCTTTCTTCAATTCCTTGGGGTCTAGACTTAAGCCTGGCCATGCACAGGGCAAAGCAGCACACTCTCCAAGTGAGCTATTTCTTAAAGCTGATTGCAGAATTTTAACTTTCAGAACTATGAGCCAATAAATTTATGTTGTTTAAGTCACTTGTTTGTGGTGCTTTGTTCCAGCAGCTTTAGCAAACTAATGTAGTGAGGATAATTCTGGTAATGTCAAGGATAATTAGCAAATGTGCAAAACTGGATATGGGGAGTACAGTTTGGGACCATTAAAATGAGAGACTCTATGGTATTAGAGAACTAATTTGAAAGTAGAATCAATAATAATGGTAAGTAGGACGTCTGGTGGTAGCGCAGCAGGTTAAGCACATGTGGTGCAAAGCGCAGGGATCGACTTAATGATCCAGGTTCGAGCCCCCGGCTCCCCACCTGTAGGGGAGTCACTTCACAGGCAGTGAAGCAGGTCTGCAGGTGTCTATCTTTCTCTCCCCCTCTCTGTCTTCCCCTCCTTTCTCTATTTCTCTCTGTCCTATCCAACAATGAAGACAGCAACAACAACAACAACAATAATAATAACCACAACAATGATAAAACAACAAGGGCAACAAAAGGGGAAAAAATGGTCTCCAGGCACAGTGGATTCATGGTGCAGGCACAGGACCCCGGCAATAACCCTGGAGGCAAATAATAACAATAATAATGGTAAATTATTAAATGTGAAGAATTTAGAGAGAAAGAGAAGAAATGCTTGAGGAGTGACAGTGGATTTCAAGTCTCATTTATTGTTTGATGACTCCCAAGTGGACATGTTTAGCTGAGCCTTCTCTGCAGTTCTCCAGATTCTCTTATCCAAATATCAAGTGACTCCACTTGAATTTTCCACAATCACTTTGATGAATGTTTGAATAAACGAATTAATTACTAATACCTAGTGGGTGTTACCATGTAAATGAAAGAGGAGAGAATTAGTTTGTTACCTCACCAAATAATTGTATGCTAAAAGGAGGCATACTTTATTCTACCTACCAAAGAATTTTGTTCATTTTTTATAATATTTTTAAATATATATTTATTTATTTTCCCTTTTGTTGCCCTTTTTTATTGTTGTAGTTATTATTGATGTTGTTATTGATGTCGTCGTTATTAGATAGGACAGAGTGAAATGGAGAGAGGAGGGAAGACAGAGAGGGGAGAGAAAGATAGACACCTGCAGACCTGCTTCACCGCCTGTGAAGAGACTTCCTTGCAGGTGGGGAGCTGGGGGCTCGAACCGTGATCCTTAAGCTGGTGCTTGCACTTTGCACCACCTGCACTTAACCCACTGCACTACAGCCGGACTCCTCCAAAGAATTTTGTAATCAACTAGATGCCTTCCAAATGGAATGCATACACCTGGGAAGTAGGCCTTTGTCTTTTCACTTCTTTTCTTTTTTCTTGTTTCTGATGTCTTCAAGCAGAATCCAAATGACTATAAGTCTATAGCTTCAAATATATTTTTTCTTCATTTATTGCTAAAGCAAAAAGCTGTAGCTCTTTCTTACAACTCTCATATTGTCCTGTTTACATTCTCAGTAAATAGAGGACAATTTTCCTCATTTTGAGGTAAGATATCTGGAGCAAACTTCATGCTTTGTCCACTTTGTCTGTACTTGGACCTTAGCTCTATGCTGTATAACTTAGTAATTATTGTTCTGTTGACATTAATAAAATTGGACCAGATTTCAGATATTCTCTACCTCAGCTGTTTATCTCAGTAGTTTAGTGATAAATATACCTGTCTATTTCCTTGCTTAGTAATGAAAATACTAAGTGTTGAGATGAAATATTTCTGTTAGCTAATCAATATTCCTGTTATCAATTACCCAAGATGGATTATATTATGCATTAATTTGATTCCATGCTCTGCTGTAGATGGTATGTGTGTTGTGCAAAGGCATAATCATTTGTGTTCATACATAGTAAGTAGGTTGGGGAATTAGTCTGGTGGTATATCTTCGTTATTAATAGTGATCGTCAAGTATACATTTCAAGTTTAGAGCCTCACTGGCCTTCTGGGAGTTAGCATCTCAATTTCAAGGAAAATTTAAACCTTTTCTTTCATGTACTCCTGTTCATTTAATCCTGTCAAAATAGGAGATTTTGAAAAAAGAGCTAGAGGCTAATTAAAGGATTGATGGCAAGGGTTTCATAGCCCTCTGATTTCTCTGTAAATGAACGGTGAATTAAATGTAAGTCAGAAACTTACCTTAGGGGATTTTTGTTTGTTACTAACAAATCGTGATAAAATATAGGACATGAAATCTATGATTTTGATAGTGCTTGCTTTTTTTTTTTCTAACAGGATTATGACTTGGGTTCAATGCCTACATGACTCCACTGCTCCTATCAGTCATATTTTTCTTATCTTTCCTCTAGATAGGAGATGTGAGGCAGAGAAAGAGAAAGAGGAGAAACACCACAGCACTACTGCACTACACATGAAGCTTCCCCCCAGTAGGGGCTCTCACTTGGTGGCCTGGGGCTTAGATCTGGATCCTCATAAGTAATAAAACACATGTACTCTACCATGTGGACCACCTGCCAAACTCCAAAGAACACTTTGTTTTATTTGTTTTATTTATTTATTGCCGCCAAAGTTATTTCTGGGACTTAATAGCTAATGATGATATTACTAGGCATGCCACAGCCTGACCGAGACCATTTATTTATCTGTTTTTAATTTTTTATTATCTTTATTTATTTGATAGAGACTGTCAGAAATTGATAGGAAAGGGGGATTATAGAGAAGAAGAGAGACAGAGAGACATCTGCAGCCCTGCTTTACCACTTACAAAGCTGTTCTCCTGCAGGTGGTGACTGGGGGGCTTGAACTCCGCACATTGTAATGAATGCACTCAACCAGGTGCGCCACCACCTAGCCCCACCATTTATTTTAAAATATGACTTTCCCTGCTTTCTCATGCATATTACGCAATCTCAGGCCTGGGCCCTAATCCTCCTACTGGAAGCCTCTGTGCTCTGTTGCATTTCCCTTTCTCCTTCTGTCTCACTTTGTCTCTGTCTTTCTCTGTCTCTTTCTCTCTGAAATTATCACCCCAGAGATATAAAGCTCCAACTATGACAAAGAACAAAAAAGGGTTTCAGAAATAAAACTGAGGGTAAAAGATAATTGATATTTTCTACAATCAACACTTACTTAGTTCATACACCATGCTTCTACAGAGTGCGAGTTTGATGTGGTCTTATGAAATCAACAAGTTGATAGGAGCACAAAAGACAAAGGAGAAACACTAGCATGGATTAATTATAATGTAGCCTAATGTCTTTCTTTTTTATTAGGGTTGAAATTCTCCAAAAGCAGAAACTGTTTCTATTTTTATAGCCACTACAGCATCTTAGTATACTATCTGGCACTGGTGGTTTTCAACAACTTTTTGCTCAACACATGTCTATGGTTCTTTGTTTAATAAAACACATGGATATTTTGAGTTTATAGATAAAATGTGATCTAGAAGGAAAGGGAGACCCAAAGCATAGAGAAAACTGAGTTTTCTACATACAGAAAGCAAAAGAAAATTTCACAATGAAAACTTACAAAAGGAAGGAGAGAAAGGATAACAGGAGTCCCAGAAATAAGGAGTAAGCCATACTTAACTCAGTGACCAAAAGGGTCTACAGCCAGACCACTCAGAACATACCCAGTCTCGTCCAAATGACCAAAAGGCATCTTAGAAATAAAAAGGAAGAGCTAAATTTTTTCCACCTAGAGATGTAGTTGTCAAAACATTTTATCCAGCTAAACTGTATTTACTTCTTCTGCATAACACACACGTACATATCTTCCTCCAGAATTGACACTTGTTCTGCTTGTGAGGCTACTCTGCCTCTTGGGAAGCCTATTCTCTGCTCCCATGTGGGGGTCCAAGGCTTAAGCTTGGTGTTTGAGCCTGGCTCTACTGGCTCCGTGCTTTGATGATTCTTAATTGTACATTCAATAGTGCTAAGTATTATTCGATACATATAATTGCAACAGATTTCTGGAACTTCTCCATCTTCAGTTGTAAAAGAGAAATTCTACGAACTGGGTGGTGACATACTCTATACAGCATGTAATTTTGTGAAGACTCAAACCCCTCATCCCCACCTGCAGGAGAGGAAATTTTATAAGTGGTGACACAGTGCTCTGAGTGTCTCTATTTCTCTCCCTTTCTCTCCCCTCTTTCCCTGTCTCTGTCTCTATTAGGATAAAGAGAGGGGAAATTAAAGAAAACCCTGAAGTTCAATACACTCCTCTCATTCAGCCTCTGTGACCACTGGTGTGTGTGTGTGTGTGTGTGAGAGAGAGAGAGAGAGAGAGAGAGAGAGAGAGAGAGAGAAAGAGAAGGAAAGAGGGAGAGAGGGAGAGGGAGAGAGAGAGAGAGAGAAAGAGAGAGAAAGAGAGAGAGAGAGAGCTTTTACCAGAGATGACATTTTCAGATAGAAATCGAGGGGTTGTTGTAAATTACCTTGCCGACTCCTGTTCTGCCTTCAACTTTTATGCATAATATTATTGTGGATGCATCATTGAAGAGGAATTATATAGTATTTGTATTTTTGTGATGAGCTTGTTTTACTTGTGGAATGTCCTCAACATTAATTCTTGTTGTAACATAGTGCAGGTTCTCATCCTTCTTTAACTGAAGACTATTACAATTGAAAACATTTGTTTTTCATTTTAGTAAAAGAGAAACCAGAGGACTCCACAGCTCTGGTTTATAGTGGTACATTTAGATTGCTTCTACCTCTTAGCTATTATGATTTTTTTTCAAAGCTTGTGTAGGTATTTAAAAAAAATTTTTTTAAATAGATCAAATGTTTTAATTTTTCCCATTAAAAATGAAATAAGGAACAGGGCATTTGTGCACCCTATTGAGTGCACATAATATCATGCACAAGGACCCAGGCTTGAGCCCCTGCCCACTGCCTGCAGAGTAGAGGCTTCATTAGCAGTAAAAGCAAATTTGAAGCTGTCTGTCTTTTTCCCTCTCTAACCCTCCCTCCTCTCTCAATTTATCTCTGTCCTATCAAATACAATAGGAAGAAAAAAGGACAAAAATGAAATGGCTGCCAAGAGTGATGGATTCATAGTACAAGCACCAAGCTCCAGTGATAACCTTTCTAGCAATAAATAAATCAATAAATAAGTAAATAAATAAATGACCAAACATTTAGAAAATTCTCGAAAATCTTTGTCACTTATGCCTCTGTATTCTATAATAGATTATTATTCTCTGACAATAACAGTACCACAGATTTCTTTAGGTAGAATAATACTGTCGGGGACAGGACAGGGAGTTTTTAAACTTTGAAAACAGATAGTGGTTATTTTGACAAAATAAGTGACTAGCCAATGGGAATTAATAATTCTTTTTTTTTAATTTATTTTTTATTTAAGAAAGGATAAATTAACAAAACCATAGGGTAGGAGGGGTACAACTCCACACAATTCCCACCACCCAATCTCCATATCCCACCCCCTCCCCTGATAGCTTCCCCTCTCTCCATCCCTCTGGGAGCATGGACCCAGGGTCGTTGTGGGTTGCAGAAGGTGGAAGGTCTGGTTTCTGTAATTACTTCCCCGCTGAACATGGACGTTGACTGGTCGTCCATACTCCCAGTCTGCCTCTCTATGGGAATGAATAATTCTAGACCTCTTAAAGAATGGAGACTTTGACCAGAACTTTTAATACAAATCTACCCTTTAAATAAAATCTTTAAAAATTAAACCCCTTCCTATGTTTTCTGAATGTAAAATTTTTATTGATGTTTTAACACTATAGTGACTGAAATTTTCTATGATATCTTAAAAAAAAATTCCATGTCCTAAGCGTCTGCAACCCTGAGGTCTATTTCAGTGAGAATCAATGTGTCCTTCAGATATTTAAGATCCTTTGAAATGGAGTAAGTCACTATAGCATCGAGTATTTATGTAAATATATATCCTAGAATTTTTTTAGAATAGGGACAAGCATAGCCTTTCCTTTTTTTTTCTTCTTCACATTCTGACAGAGGATAAACAGACATTTACTCTGGCTCTAATTTTCTGAAAATTAAGTTCATTAGTTTAAGCCATGTTTATCATTTCTGTGGCAATTATGTGGATTTCTGCCTCTATCAGTTTAGTGTTTCTCTTTCCACTCATCTTTCCTTTCCTCTCTACTCCATGTTTCAGGTCTATGTATTAACCACAATACCTGGCAAAATATATGTGTTAGGTGTGGAAATACAAAAGGTCAACCACAGGAAAAAAAATGTTATTTCCTTACTATATCAGAATGGGGCTTAAAAATAAATTTCTTGGGGGCTGGGTGGTGGTGCACCTGGTTAAGCACACACACAGTACTAAGTGCAAGGACATGTACAATGATCCTGGCTCCAGCCCCAGGCTCCCCACCTTCAGGGGAGACACTTCACAAGTGGTGAAGCAGATCTGTAGTGTTTGTCTTTCTCTCTCCCTATTTCCCCCTCCCATATCAATTTCTCTCTGTCCTATCCAATAACATAGAAAAAATTGCCACGAGGAGCAGTGGATTCATAGTGCTGGCACCAAGCCTCAGTGCTAACCTTGGAGGCAATAAACAAACAAACAAATAAACTTCTTAAATTTTGATCATCTAAATTGATTGATAATCTACCTTGGAATTTCTTTTACCCTAATATTTTCTTTATATATCAACTTATGTGTGAAATAGTCTTCTTTTGACCAGAGCACCACTCAGCTCTGGTAACTGGTGTTGAGGTCCTATGCAAGACCACTGGTTATCTTTTTGACCTGTAATGGAAATATTCAGTGTTTAGCCCAATTTAATTGTCTACATTGCCTTCCATTCTGTTAATTGGAATCTGTGATCCTTTAGAAGCAATGAGGTTAACCCATCAAAATTCTTTCCCCCTGCCTTTTAATTTAGCTATGGAAATGAACTGAAGTTTCTACTATTTATATTAGTAAGTATTTGAAAATAGATATTGAATGAAAAATGCACACTGTCAATTGTAGTTGATTCCTGAATCTTTTAAAAAAATTCACTAGTGTGGCTTGTTCCCTATAACTATCCACCCACCAAAATGACCAAATAATAAGAATAAATAAAAGCACGTTGGTTGCAAAATGACTACTACATACCATGGTCTTACCCCCAGTTTAGATATCTTATTTCACGCACAAGGTCCAGGTCCTTACCTAGCTGAGTTGTGGTTTAACTTCTTTTATGTGATCAAGGATCCAAAGTGATTAAACAGGAAGTTCCCAATAAGGAAGTAATAAGGCTCCCTGATATGAGAACTTGAAATCAATTAAGAAATAGTATTTTCTTCATCATAAATGTTATTTTCCTTCTCTCAGGTCTGGAAGTAAATACAAGGGCTACAAACTGAAAACCATAGCAGATAAATACTAGTATTGTTGTCAGACATAGGACCTGGAAGTCAGTGCTATGTAAAGGAACTGGAATAAACAAAGTGCAAGTGCTATAGCAAAACAGCTAATTAGATCTCTTACATAAGCAAGATTTGGAAATCTTTATAGATAGTATTAAAAATTCCAACGTGGGGAGTCGAGTGGTAGCACAGCAGGTTAAACGCACATGGCACAAAGCGCAAGGACCGGCATAAGAATCCCGGTTCGAAAGGATCCCGGTTCGAGCCCCTGGCTCCCCACCTGCAGGGAAGTCGCTCCATAGGCGGTGAAGCAGGTCTGCAGGTGTCTGTGTTTCTCTCCCCCTCTCTGTCTTCCCCTCTTCTCTCCATTTCTCTCTGTACTATCCAACAACAATGACATCAATGACAACAACAATAACTACAACAACAAAAAAAGGGCAACAAAAGGGGAAATAAATTAATTAATTAAAAAAAATATCCAACGTAAGGAGGTCACCCTTCTAACAAATTGGTGTTCAAACTAACAGTATAGGACTCCACAGTAGAAAACGAGGTGCGCTACTAACTCTTTGCAAAAGAAAGGCAGAACAAGTTATAACTGCACAGAACACTCTCTGAGTAAGGCCCAACTAATTTTTTAGTCTGAAGAAATGAGGTTTGATCAAAAAACCATTGCTTATTATTCATGTATTACCTCCACCCCAATAAATAAATCATGAAGGAAATGAAAATGCCCTTGAATAGATATGAACTTAGTCTTTTCAAGGAACTAGCTTAGAACACTGAAAGGATATTCTTATTTGCTAAGTGTTTTTCATTGAGTTTGAAGCAGAGTTTTCTCTAAATGGAACTCCATTTATGAATAATGTGGAGAGCATGATTTACTTTAATATTTATTTACTTATTTACTTATTCCCTTTTGTTGCCTTTGCTTTTTTTTTTTTGGGTAGTTGTTATTGTTGTCGTTGTTGGATAGGACAGAGAGAAATGGAGAGAGGAGGGGAAGACAGAGAGGGGGAGAGAAAGATAAGTCCCTGCAAACCTGCTTCACCTCTTTTGAAGCGACTCCCCTGCAGTTGGAGACCTGGGGGCTTGAACTGGGATCCTTATGCCAGTCCTTGCCCTTTGAGCCACCTGCGCTTAATCCGCTGCGCTACCACCTGACTCCCAAGAGCCTGATTTCTAATGCTGTTTTCTCACATGAAAATATATCAGAAAGAAAGCATGAGGAAATATAGTCACACTGCTAGACCGGGACTCACTTCATATCTAGACTGGGTAACACATGAAATGATTCTCTCTATTCCATTTCGATTCCATTTGTGAATTCGTAGCAATAAAGCATAATAAAGTGACTTGATCTTCATTTTGTAAGTCAAAGCTCAGTTACCTGGCATTCACTACAGGTTGCATAAGGATATTGTTCTACACACTCACCACTGAATAATTTATTTAATATATTATTAATATATTATATATAATATATATTAATATATTATATATATTAATATACGACTTTTACCACCGAACATCGCATTTCCTCTGCTCCAGTTTTCCAAAAGAGAGACATGAATTGTCCCAGTTACAACCAATTTCTCTAGAGTGGATCTTGCCTATAGGTTTCGTGGATATGTCAAACCTAAAACTGTATAACTCTAGACAGTATTTGACACTTCTATTGTTATTTACTTTTTGTCACCAAAAAGTGTGCTTTTTACCTTAGAATCTGAGCCTGCTGAGTGCCTCCTTGTTCCCTAAGTGTACTTTGACACCAGGAAGCAGAGACAGCAGTTTTCAAGTGATAGGAGAAGCAGTCTGATTAAGAACTCTGCATGGGCAGAAGGTACTAAATCTGCTTGGATAGTTCTTGCCTAGCAATTTGAGAGGCTTAATGGAAATTTTTCTTTCAACTTCATATCTCCTGTTAGTATTTATTTATTTTATTTATTGCCATTTCCTTTCCCTTTAAAATCCTTCCATCTCAGTTAATTCCAACACTTTCCTATATTTATAGGTTCACAGAACTGACACTTCAATGTAAACCAAAAATAAATTTGAGTAATTTATTAGATTTTTCTTTGAAATAATAGTTTATTTGAACTTGCCCCCAAAGGCCAGAACTCAATTCCAAGCCATGAGTATCTGTTCTGTTAGTTCATCTTCCATCATTATCTTAACCTCCTATCTTTTGAACAGTTTTTGAAATGGGAATAATATCAGATGCTAATCAATGAGTTGGTGACCTGATAGTGCCAGCTCTCACAAAGTGCCGAATGTAGCAAGACTCTCTCTTCATAAAAGCAATCAAAATCATTTCACAATGATTTCCCTGATTATATGTCAGATATGCTTCATGCCTTCTCTGTCTTTTCTTAATAAAAAATTGTAACAGAAATGACACTATTTTTATTTTATTATTTCTTTATGTATTGCCTCTAGGGTTATTGCTGGTGCTCAGTGAGGGCACTATAAATCCGCTGCTCCTGTTGGCCATCTTTTCCATTTTATTGGATAGGACAGAGAGAAATTCAGAGAGGAGGGGAAGATAGAGAGGGAGAGAGAAAGATAGACACCTGAAGACCTGCTGCACCACTTGTGAGACATCCCCCTGCAGGTTGGGAGCCAGGCATAGGAACCCAGATCCCTGAGTAGGTCCTTGGACTTAGTACTATGTGCGCTTAATCGGGTGCACCACTGCCCAATACTCCACCCTTCTTATTTTAGATCACTCTTTTGCTCTCAAGACAGTGACTTGAAGTGTTGCCATTTGTTGAATGCGTCTGGAAAAGAACATATGCATCTTGTTCTCTACTTGATAACTGTGGAAGACAGGTCACTTCCGCGTTCTATCCTTGCTTGCTCACCTGTGAGGTGAAGATAATAGGAGTGGCTACTTTTCAGGGTTATTGCAGGGATAAATAGGTTAATGTATGTAAGACACTTAGCAGAGGACCTGGAATATTAGTGACAATGGGTGCTATTACTGTTATTTTGTAATTAAAAGGAAGATTCCCAAGTAAAAAGTTACATCTAATACACCCACAAAAGATAGTCTTTTTGATAAGCAAAGGTGAGTGTGTAGAAGGTGTGAGCACTGAGCTGTGGAGGCTTTCTTGCACTTTACCTTCTGTTTTAATAGATTTCCTTTTGTATCCTATTATCCAGGAGGTAATGAAAAAGTGACTCCTGCACCAATTTGTTTCAAGCAAATCATTTTTTATCTTCATTAATTATTGCATAGATACAGAAACTGAGAAGGGGATAGGGAGGCAGAGAAACACCTGCAGCTCTGCTTCACCACTCCTGAAGCTTTCCACCTGGAGTTGAGGACCAGCAGCTTGAACCCAGGTCCTTGAACACTGTAGTGCGTGGGCTTAACCAGGTGTGCCCCCATCTGGCCTTGACCAGCAAATCATTTTTTTGTCTTTGGGCCATGAGTATCGATTTAAGGTTATAATCTGTGATAGCGAAATGTTTTACTTTGTTTTACTTACTTAAAAGATGCCGGGCTAGCGTGAGGGTGTTTCTTCCCAGGCACATGCTCTCTGGGTTGGAGAGAACTTGACTGGAGCCAACCTGGGCTGCTGCTTACTCAGTGACACGGGAGAGAGACCAGGAACTCGTGGTGGAGCGGTAACGCAATGCAATGCCTTTATTGATCAGAGACAATGCCTTTATATATATCTTTAACCAGAAGTGGCGAGTGGGAAAAGGAAATGGCTAGGAGAGGGGTTGGAGAAAAGAGCGTGAAGGTAGAAAGCTTCCATATCAGTTGTTGCGAAGGTTCTAACCAGTGGGATTAACCAATAGCTGCAGGCAGGGCGGGTCTCAGGCAAAACAATCATTATGTAAATAGACCACAGCATCAGAGCGGGGGCTGCCCGACAAGAAGACACAAATATAAGTTTGATATCCAAAAAGCCTATCTTGAAGAAACAAGGTCCTGTGTTTTCAGCTCCCCAGAAGCCTTCTATAGCCTTAAAAATGTGATTTCATTCCACTTTCCACCCCCCGAGCATTCTTTTCTTCGGGTGCCTGGTCAAGACTGCGTTAGGACATGAAGTAACACTCCAGGGTGCCCAATTGCCAGTGTTCTAGGGCCACTGCTGAAATGCTAAATTCTTTCTCCAGTGATATATGTAGCCTGTGATTTGACTACCACTAGCTAGAGAAAAAGAAGGCTCACACATTTTGCAGTGAGCCAAGGTAAAAGAGAATTCTTTTGTCAAGGTAATAATAACACTTAGCACTTATATAGGGCTTTTTATCTTCAAAGGGCTCTCCAAACATTAGCTAATTAAGCAGTCTGCTCTATACGCAGCAGCTGTTGAGAAAATAAATGTGATGCTTGGGTGCATTAAAAAAAGGAAGCAAAAACATGAGGACATTCTATATCAGGCACTGTGGTATTCTGTCTATTTTGTTTGCTTCACCTGGTGGAATAGATCAGATGTTCAAATAGTCCTGCCATGCAAAGTAATAATGGTTTAGGGATAAGGCGGAAGTTGCACAGAATATTGCAAGGGCTACAGAAAATTTACTCGAAGAGAGAAAGCCAAAGCTTTCATTAAGCTTTCATAGTTATAGTCACATGCAGCATTAATGAAGCAGACCACAGATATGTGGAAGTAGATGATCTAAAAAAAAAAAAAAAATCAATGGCAGGAAAGACATTCTCATTCATTCATTCAAGATCACTCAAGAAATATGCACCCAGCACTTTCTAGTCTTTGCAGATATGCTTTAAAATTTTGATGGAAATAGTTTTCTAACAGTTATGAATCCTTCATGAACTTTAAATGAACACTGATGTTAATGTGTGTGCAGACACGTATACATTTTCAATTTTATCAATGTTGTTTGTCATTTAATTTGGCATAAGTAAGCTGATAGACCAGTACACAAGTTGAGTTGTAATTTAGAATTTGAAAACAACCAACCAATTACATTAGCTGCAGTGGACATGGGGAAGCAATGAGCTTTTCTTTCCCTCTTATTTTTAATAGCAAAATGTATTAATTTAAACCAATTTTAAGTGTTTTATTTGTTATTAATAGTATGTTACAGGGCCAGGTGTTGGTGCACCTGATTAAGCATATACATTACAGTGCACAAGGACCCAAGTTCAAGCCCCTGGTCCCCACCTACAGGTGGAAAGCGTCACAAATGGTGAAGCAGGGCTGCAGGTATCTCAATGTCTGTCTCCCTCTCTATCTCCCTCTCCAATCAATTTATCCCTGTCTCTATCCATTAATAAAAATAAATAAAGTAAAATTAGAAAATACTATGTTACAAGATTATAAGGTTTTTTATTTTTAAAGTATTTTTATTTATTTAGTGGATAAGAGACAACCAGAAATCAAGAGGGAGAAAGATAAGAGTGGAAGAGAGACAGAGCACCTGCAGTGCTGCTTCACTACTTTCAAAGCTTTTCTCTATCCATTTTGTCCCCAAAGATACAATATCATCTTCTTTATTGCAGAGTACTATTCCATGGAATATATATTCCATAGCGTCTTTAGTTGGTTATCTATTGATGGGCGTTTAGGCTGCTTCCACTCTTTGGTTATTGTGAATAATGCAGCTATGAGGATATGGGTGCATATGTCCCTTGTAATTAGTGTTTGGGTGCCCATTGGATAAATGTCTAAGAGTGGTATTGCTAGATCATAAGGCAATTCCATTTTCACTTGTGTAAAGACTATCCATACAGCAGATAGTTTTAGAGAAGATGGTTGGCTCATGTCTACAACCTTAGGGGAACTGTGGTGGATTGCAGTGGGTAGAGTGAAGATTCAGAACTCTGATGGTGGGAATGGTGTGGATTCAAAACCCTGTCGATGTGTAATTATGTAATATAAAATTTTTTTTAAATGACTGTCCTTACAATATTCCAAAGAGGCTGTACCAGTTTACATTTCCACCAGAAGTGTAAAAGAGTTCCTTTTTTTTTTTTTCATGGCCTCTCCAACACCTGTCATTTCCTGGTTTGTTGATGTAAGCTCTCAGGTGTGAGATGGCATCTCAGTGTAGTTTTAATTTGCATTTCTCGAATGATGAGTGAAGTGGAATATTTCTTCATGTGTCTCTGGGCCATGTGTATCTCTTCTATAGAAAACTGGCTGTTGGGCACCAAAGAAAAAACCCAGTGGTGAGGGGTAGACATGTAGCTTTCTGGGCCAGTGGGGGGTGGGAATGGGCGGGAGGGATGGGTCACGGTCCTTTGGTGATGGGAATGGTGTTTATGTACACTCCTAGCAAAATGTAGACATATAAATCAGTAGTTAATTAATATGAGAGGGGGAAATCAATTGTATGTCTCAAAGGTTCTCAGGAGACAAACTGAATCTTTTTAATAGATAGGCTACGTATTTGATATGCGGACTCTCTCAAAAGCCTAGACCAAGTAGATTGGAGGCTTCCAATAGCACAGCTATATACAAGATACTGGGTACTGTACAGCAAACCATAACAAAGGGACTTTTCAAAGTTAACCCAATTAACAAATAATGTGATGATAATATTAACTATTGATTGTCTTTTTGAACCCTAAGACAGCAGGAACCTCACATCTTCACTATAGAGCCCCTACTTCCCCCAGTCCTGGCACCCATGGATAGGGCTCACTTTCCCGTATGCTTCTCCCAATCCATACCAAATAATATTGCATCCGCCGATCACAACCTAACCAAAGCAACGATTGCCATCACAACATGCTTCACCTCAGAGTGTATCCAGAGACTTCACGTGTGGAATGACAACCCTTCAGCTTCATTACTCGGGTGAGACCTTTCCTTTTTATAGTACACTCTAATTTCATCTCAGGTAGTTCACTTTCTAACAAAGTCCCATAACCTAGACATACACCAGTTTCTGTGAGAGAGAGCGTATGCGCACACGTATCCATAAACTACTGCAAAATATATACCTGAAAGCAGGATTACACTAGAGTTTGCAGTGAGTACCTCCCCAACACTTCCTCTCCACTATTCCAATCTTGGGATCCATGTTTGCTCAACAAATTGTTTGGCTTTGTATGTTAACTCTCTTTTCAATCACCAGGTTCCAGATGCCACCAGGATGCTGGCTAGGCTTCCCTGGATTGAAGACCCCACCAATGTGTCCTGGAGCTCAGCTTCCCCAGAGACACACCTTACTAGGGAAAGAGAGAGGCAGACTGGGAGTATGGACCGACCAGTCAACGCCCATGTTCAGCGGGGAAGCAATTACAGAAGCCAGACCCTCTACCTTCTGCAACCCTCAACGACCCTGGGTCCATGCTCCCAGAGGGCTAGAGAAAGGGAAGGCTATCATGGGAGAGGGTGGGTTATGGGGATTGGGTGGTGGGAATTGTGTGGAGTTGTACCCCTCCTACCTTATGCTTTTGTTCACTAATCCTTTCTTAAATTAAAAATTTAAATAAAAAAAAAAATAAATAAAAAATAAAAAAAAAAAAAAAAAAAAAAAAGAAAACTGGCTGTTTAATTCTTTGGCCCACTTTTTTTTTTTCCCTCCAGGGTTAGTCATGCCAGCGATACAAATACAGTGCTCCTGGTGGCCACCTCCCCCCCCCCCCCCCCGCCAACACACACACATTTTATTGGATAGGATGGAGAGAGAAACTGAGGGGAGGGGAAGATAGAGAGCAGGAGTAAAAAGATAGACACATGTAGACCTGCTTCGCTGCTTGTGAAGCAATCCCCCACCCCTGCAAATGGGGAGCGTGGGCCTCGAACCAGGATCCTTGGACAGGTCCTTGCACTTCTTACTATGTGCACTTAACCTAGTGTACCACCAGCACATCCCCTTTTAGCCCACTATTTTACTAGGTTATTTTTGCTTCTTTTTCAGATCTGTACCAATTCTGTATAGATGTTTGGTTTCAGTCGCTTGTGTGACTTTTGATAAGTACAAGGTTTTTAGTTTCATGTAATCCCATGTATTTACTTTTGTTTTCATTTCCCATGCCCAGGGGATTGAGCCTTCAAATACATCTTTGATGTAAAGGTTCTGCAAAGTTTCACTGACATTTTCTGCAATTTTAGAGTTTCTGGTCTAATATCTAGATCTTTAATACATTTTGATTTGACCTTGCCGTATGATGTTAGGTAGTGGTCAGTTTTCACTTTTCTACATGTGGCTGTCCAGTTTTCCCAGCACCATCTGCTAAAGAGACCTTCTTTACAACACTGAATGGTTTTGTACTGTTTGTCGTATATTTGGCAGTTGCATATGTGTAAGCTCATTTCTGCTCCTTTGATCCAAGTGTCCATTTTTATTCCAAGCTGTTTTGCTTACTATTGCTTTGTACTAGAAATTGAAATTGAGGAACATGATATCCCATATTTTCCTTTTTTATTTTTCTCAAAAGCGCATTGGCAATTCTTGACCTTTTGTAGTTCCACACAAGTTTTTGGCATGTTATTTGACATCCTTGAAAAATATTATTACAGGGGCCGGGAAGTAGCGCTGTGGGTTAAGGACTGCCTCAGGGATCCTAGTTTGAGGCCCCGGCTCCCCACCTGCAGGGGAGATCATTTCACAAGTGGTGAAGCAGGTCTACAGGTGTCTATCTTTCTCTCCCCCTCTGTCATCCCCTCCTCTCACAATTTGTTTCTGTTCTATCCAACAACAATAACAACAATGACAATAAAACAAAAAATGGCCTCCAGGAGCAGTGGATTCATAGTTCAGGCATGGAGCCCCAGCAATAACCCTTGAGGCAAAAAAAGAAAGAAAGAAAAATAGAAAAATATTATTTGAATTTTGGATAGGGATTGCATTGAAAATGTAGATTGCTTTTAGTAGAATGGCCATTATAATAATGTTTATTCTTCCAGTCTAAGAACAACGAATGTTCTTCAACTTCTGGATGTCTTTCTGTTTCTTTTAACAATGACCTATAGTTTTTGCTGTAAAGATCTTTCACTTCCTTCATGAGATTCATCTCAAGGTGTTTTATCTTATTGGGTTCAAATGGAAATGAGATAGAATCATTTCCCTTTCCTATGACTTCTTGTTTGTATATAGAACTGCCACAGATCTGTGTGTATTGATTTTGTATCCTGCTACTTTACTTAATTCGTAAATTATTTCCAAAAATTTTTGGTGGAGTCTTTGGGATTCTCTAGGTATAATATCATATCATCAGCAAATAGTGATAGTTTTATTCCTTCTTTTCCAATCTGTATGCCTTTGATGTCTCTTTCTTATCTGATTGTAGTAGCAGAACCTTGAGAACTGTGTTGAACAACAGTAGAGATAGTGGAGACCCTTGTCTAGTTCCTGATTTTAGGGAGGAAGCTTTTAGCTTTTCTACAGTGAGAATGATTTTACCTATGAGCTAGTTGTAAATGGTCTTTATTATGTTGAGGAGTGATTATTTTATCACCAGCTCCTAGAGGGTCTTTATGATATGATTTCAATATTTACCAAGGCTGCCTTTAGCCCAAACACATGGTTGATCCTTGAAAATGTTCCATATCCACTTGAAAATAATGTATATTTCTGGACTAGGGGTGGTGGAATGAAAGGGTCTGAATACATCTGTTAAGTTCATCTCATCTATGACGTCATTTAAGATCTCAATTTTTTTAAATTTTTATTTATAAAAAGGAAACTGACAAAACCATAGGATAAGAGGGGTACAACTTCGCACAATTCCCACCACCAGAACTCCGTATCCAATCCCCTCCCCTGATAGTTTTCCTATTCTTTAACCCTCTGGGAGTATGGACCCAAGATCATTGTGGGATGCAGAAGGTGGAAGGTCTGGCTTCTGTAATTGCTTCCCCACTGAAAATGGATGTTGACAGGTTGGTCCATACTCCTAGCCTGTCTCACTCTTTCCCTAGTGGAGAAAGGCTCTGGGGAGGCAGAGTTCCAAGGCACATTGGTGGGGATGTCTGTCCAGGGAAGTCTGGTTGGCATCTTGTTAGCATGTGGAACCTAGTGGCTGAAAAGAGAGTTAACATACAAAGCCAAACAAATTGTTGAACAATCATGGACCTAAAGGGTGGAATAGTGCAGATAAAGTGTTGGGGGGTCCTCCATTTTGTAGATAGCTAGTAGGCATATTTTAGTTATATTTCAAAGGGCCTGCAGCTATACTTGTGTGTGTGTGTGTGTTGTTTGTTTTTGTTTTTTTGCCTGAGCCTGAAATCTGATATGCAGGTGGATCCAAGTTATTGTCTGGGGAGATGATGTCATGGCTGGGAAAAGGACCGGAAAGCTGCTCAGAGTAGCTCCCTAATATGGGAAAGGGGTATAAATATTGTTGACTGTAAACCCCATCGATTTGATGTGATTTGGTGCCTATAATTAGCTTAGGAGCCTGTGTTACCTCTGCATCTCTCTAGGTCTGAGCTCACATTCTGTGGTCATGAGTAGGAACATTCCAGGCTGCCCCAGTATGGACCCGTCTTCCTCAGGTGTAGCATACAGTATGTTGTCCATCCTCCCTTCAGAGGATGGAACGAACATTCTCTACCATTGTCGATCCAAGTTGAGGTCAAGGTCTTATGGGGGCCCACAAAGGGGTCTATTTTGTTGTTCCTGATAGAAATGACTGGTATCAATGGAGAGAGGGATTTATTCGAGTTCTAGGCCCATCAAGTCTGTTTGGGAATCTCAGGATTCCCCAATTAGGGCCCCAACTGGTGGAATGGCCTCATAGTGACTAAAGAGTCATCACTGTTAAAGTATACCAGTCTCTTGCCTTTATTCAGCTTTTGTAGTCCTTGCTTTGATATGGTTAGCTTTGGAGTGAGTGGGAGAACTGTAAAAGGAAGTAGGTGAGGAGGGTATCTAAGTCTAATTCATTATGAACTTGATACTGACTCACTACAGCCTATTGTGTATTTTTGCTTTCAGGTATATATTTTGCCCTAATTTATGGATACATGAGAACATAAGCCCTATCTAACGGGACCTGGCCTATATCTAGGCCTTGGGGCCCAGTTAGGAAGTGAACCTCCTGGAATGAATTAGAGAATACCATGAAAAGAAAGGTCTCACCCGAGTGATGAGGGTGAAGGGTTGGCATTCTATGCCTGATTTCTCTGTACTCAGTCTAATGTGAAACATGCTGAGATGGTATTCATTGCACTGATTAGGCTGGAATCGGCGGATGCAATATCATTTGGCCTGACTTGAAAAAAACATGCAGGGAGGTGAGCCCCACCCTGAGGTTCCAGGATTGGAAGAAACTTAGGCTCTATAGAGGAAGCAGGAGATTCCTGTTGTCTTAGGGTTTAAGAAGACAATAGATAGTTATTGCAATAATCACATTGTTTGGCAATTGGGTTAACTTTGAAAAATCCCCTTGTTATGATTTGCTGCATCATACACACCATCACCATACTTTATGTCCTTTGACATAATTTGCATATAGCTATGCCAGCTATTGCTTTTGTTCTCCCTGGACTAAGCTTTTAAGAGAGTCAACATATCAAAGACTCAGCCTATGTATTAAAAAACTCAGTCTGTGCTTTAAAAAGTTTAAGACATTCAATCAGTTTTTCCCCTCTCATATAACTTAGTGATTTATATGACTACAAATTAGTAGGAGTGTACATAAACACCATTCCCACCACCAAAAGACTGTGTCCCATCCCATTCCCCCTCCCCCCCAGCTATATTGAGGGGTGTGCAATTGCACACCCCCCATGAAGCCGAACATCCACCCTCACCCTCCACCCAGGGTTTTCACTTTGGTGCCCTACTACAAATTTAGTCAGATCCTGCTTTGAGTTTCCCTTTCTGTTATTCTTTCTCAACTTCTGTTTGAGTGGGATCATCCCATACTCATCTTATCTTTCTGACTTAGCTCATTTAACATAATTCCTTCTAGCTCCATCCAAGATGGGTCAGAGAAGGTAGAAGACCTCTATTTCTTTGTGGATTTTTTTTTTTTGTCCTGATGATCTATCTCTTGTTGTGAGTGGTGTTCTGAGGTCTGCAACTAATACTGTGCTGCTGTTGATGTCTCCCTTATGGTCAATAAGTACTTTTTTATGTATTTAGGTATATTTATATATATATATATATATATATATATAGAGAGAGAGAGAGAGATAGAGAGACAGAGAGAGAGAGAGACAGAGACAGACAGAGAGAGACAGGGAGAGAGAGAACATCTATGTAACAACTGTAAACCCTTAATATATTTATTTGTGTGGAGGTGACTAGCTATCTCTGAAAGGAAAACACTACACTTGTTATTTCTGCTGGGGAAGAGAATGAAAAGATATAGTGACAGACAAAGACAGGAGACTTTGTTTTAATATATATATTGGTTTTGGGGGGGACAGACAATGGTGTACCCAGTTGAGTGCACAAGTTAGCATGCCTAAGGACCTGGGTTCTACCATCCAATCCAGTCCCCACCTGAGGGGCTTCCAAGTGGTGAAGCAGTGTTGCAAATATCTGTCTTTCACCTTATCTCTCCCTTCTCTCTTGATTTCTCTCTGTATCTATCCAATACATAGATAGATAAGACATTTTTAATATTTTATTTTGATGAGAGAGAGATACCAGAGAAGTGCTCAGCTCAGGCCTTTAGTGGTACTGAGTATTAAACCTGGGACCTCAAAGCCTCAAGCATGAGAGATGTTGGCCCTAACCATTATACTCTCTTCCCAGCCCTAGAGACTTGCTTCTTAGCTTTATTTCATCGTCTATTTTCAAAACCTTTTTATTCTGAGGTCATTATAAACTCACATCACGTATAAGAAGTAGTGCAGAGAGACAATTGTGTGTTCTTTATCCAGTTTCCTTAGATAGTAACATCTTATAGAAAGGTAATTTAATAATCACAACCAGAATGTTAGCATTAATTCAACCCACTGATCTCCCTTATCTGTGTTTCACCAGATTTGCCTGCACTTGTGTATATGGTATTCTTTGATCATAAAATTTTACCAACTTGTATTAAGTTTGCATAATTGATAATAAGCAAGATTTTGCTCATTTTTAGGTCATATTTGTGGGAGATAGTTTTTGATATGTTGGACTTAACCCTACCACTTAATTCTTGCTTTTTGTTTGTTTCCTCAATTACTCATCCCTTTGTTTTTCTCACTCTCACCTTTCTGAATGCTACTTGAACATTTTGGAGCATATATACTTATGTTGTTTTTTAACATATCATTTGTATTGTTTTCTTAGTGGTTATTCTAGATATTTAAACACACACGCATATACTTACATAACTTTGCAAAGTCTACCAGTAGCATATTCCCTTTTTGTCATTAGATTATTACTATTACATACTAGTTAATTAAAAAGAATAACAAATCAAAATAGCCTACACCCTGCTCAGATTGATTTGAATAAAAAAAATTAAACAAAATCACCTGAGTATATTCATACACATATCTGATAAGAAAAATCTTCAGTGGGAAGGAAAAGTTATATTAAATGTTTTTGGGAGCATGTCTGATAATTGGAAACTCTCTATGACTTCTGAAGCATGGGTTATCTCTAATCATATTGCTGAATGTCCAGATTGTGGGTTTTTACAGATCTACTTATCACCATTTAAGAGTCTTTGTTCTATTCCTTAAATTCTCTAAGTCCCAACTAGAAGAGGAAGTTAAGAATGGAACTAACAGGGCTGTGTGGTGTGACCCCCAGTTATGTGCACATATCACCATGCACAAAGACCCAGGTTGAGCCCCTGCTACCCACTTGCAGGAGAGAAGCTTCAGGGGGCAGTGAAACAGGTCTGCAAGTATCTCTCTTTCTTCTCCCTCTCTATCTTCTCTCCCCTCTCAATTTCTCTTTACTTTGTAAAATAAAATAAAATAGAAAATAATTTTAAAAGAGAAAAATGGCCACCTGGAGTGGTTCATTCATAGTGCCAGCATGAAGGTTCATTCATATCCCAGTGATACCCCTGGTGACAATAAAATAAATAAGTAAATAAATAAATGAACAAACAAAGAACCAGCCTCATAGAATTGCTGTAAAGATTTGATAATAAAAATGTATGCAAAATTCATAGAGTTTTATCTGGTACATGACAAAACCCAAACTCATTGTTGTAATGTAAGTTCCCCTGTAGGCCTACCTGTATTCCTGAGATAAAGTTGGACAGTGTTCCTTCAGACAGGAAAATAGTGTTTACAGACATGCCTTTGGCGCTATTCCTTTGATTGCATATTGCCTCTTTCTACTTTCCCCCACCTAGATTATATTTTTTCATTTAATACTGAAATGATAAGGGCTTACTATAGACCTTTTGCATCATTTACCTACCCTGAGACTTATGACATAGTAGTTGTCTATGAAAAACAAAGAATTAAAAAATGTTAGATATGGATTTGATGTTCTTACCTTGTCAGAGGGAAAGATAAGATGATGAAACTGGGGGCACTGTCCCCAACAATAAGATACATGGTCAGACGTTGCCAAACTTCCATGTATCTTGCTGATAGATCTTAGATAGAGTCTTTTATAGGGAATATGTGATGCTTACTTATTTCATAGGGAAATATATATATATAATATATATACCTATATTACTCTTAGGGGGAGCTGTTTGTTTTAGTTTCTCTGCAGTACAGAAGATTATCCAGGTCTGCTGGATAGCATGACACACATCAGGTTAGTCTTTTTAGGTTATTATAGCTATGCAGACAGCACTTTCATAGCCCTCATATATTACACGATACTTTTCTTTTTCCTTTTGGTGTAAAGACTTAGCCTCATTTTCAGACCAGAGGAAAGAGTGTCATCAGAACTAGTAATATTCCCTCTCCCTGTACTTCTTCCACTTATGGGTTTTAATCCTTTATTTAAACACTTCGTGATTTACTTTGACTAGCCAATGCAATAAATGTCCAGAGCTTGCATCTCACCTATGTCCCTAACCTCATCTCACCTTTTGCCAGGCCCTTCTGAATCTCCCACCATGACTTTTTATTCCCAGATTAGAAGCTTGGCCCTATTTCCTCTTCAACCGAGCAAATTACAAAGAGATTAAGAGGAAGGGCAGTTTAGAGTCAACAAGAACTGAAAAATCTTGCAGCTGGTGGTACCATCTGTGCCTGTCAAACTATGGCCAAGTAGTTTTCCATGGTGGAGAAAGACAGAGAGTCTGATAATGGTTTTTGGTTTGAGGTTACTGAGAAATCAGCTTGCCCTAGAGGAAGATTAGGGGAGCTAGAAGGTAGCTCGTTCTCTTTATAATATGTGGCTCATCTCCCAGAAAAATAGACTTCTCCTGGCAAATGGTCAAATTTGACATTGGAGACCTTTGAGCGGCCTCCTGTGTATGTCCTTTCTCTTCTATCCCATCTGTACAATTCGGTCTGTGCCAGATCTTCAACATGACGTAGGGGAATAGTAGAGTGATGAAAGGAAATTAAAAATAATTTTTAAAAAAGCGTATAGAACTTAGATGGACCGTCCAAAGAGAAGTTCCCTAAGCTGTCAATTATTCAGTGTCAGGAATATGGTGAAGAGTATCCACAGAGGAAAAAGAAGGATTCCTGCTAGCCACAGTCCAGGTTCTCTTTTGTAGGGAAGGGTCAGGGTATTTGAAAAGACAATGAGATAAGGAGAAAACTGTGACTGGTAGGTCAAATCATTTTATATTAAGAAAAATAAATGAGGGGGCAAAGTGTGTGTCAGGTTAGTCATTTGGTTGGAGATGAAGAGAGGACAGAAGAGGATTCTTAGAAGTGTGCATTTAATTGGGCAAGAAACTTTGACAGGAATTTACAAAAAATCAATGATAAAATGCATAGTAAGGAGTGAAAGTATTTTAGACATTCTTACTAATCAGCGCAATGCAAATCAAAGCAATAGTGAGATGAAAAATGTGACCAGAATGTCTAAACCACAATGATTAATACAACCAAGTGTTGACAAAGTCATGCAGAAAATGGAACTCTTTAGACTTCAGCAGTAAGTATAATTAGTATGGTCTCTGTAGTAAGCTGTTTATCACCATCTATTATAAGTAAGCATAAAAATATCTTCTGATAGTTTTGGTTCCTGGTGCATACTAAAAATTAATACATATTAATTGTGGGAAGAAATACAGTAACTTTATTCTTATCAGCCACAATAGGAATAATTGAGAAGTCTATCAATAGTGGACAAAGTAAACAAATTGTGTGTATCTGTCATGAACTACTACATAACACTGAAAAGTAGTGAAACTCAGATGAATTGTATTAACATAATGGCCAAAACAAAAGCAGCATGCTGATGCTTTCATTTATATAAAATTTAAAAGCAGACCAAGTCACTCTTGGTTTGGGCTGGTGGTTGTCTTTTGGGCAAAGAGAGAGAATAGTAACTGGATAACAACTTGTGAAATCTGAGATCCTTTTAGCCTTCTATTCTATGAGTTTTCTCGGTGGTTTTATTTTGCTAGGCATCAGATCCCAAAAGTTCTTCTTCATGCTTTGGAAAACAATTTCATGAAGTGAACTCCATCAGCTAATTGAACAGAGGTTTTTTAGGGGAAAGCAGGAAGCAATGAGGCCAGTTAAGGGTCAGGAGTGGGCAGACCAAGTGAGGGAGTGGCTCTAACACAAAGTCTAGACACTCTTGGATTTGTATGAGTTTTTTTCTCTTTAGTTCCTCCTTTTACACTATTTCTGAATGGTCAGTTCCAATATGTGAAGGCTATATTGCTTATTGCTCATTGACTTAGCTCAAATTATTACTATATATATAACTTATAATAGCTAATAGTCTTTCTAGTTACTTTTACTTCAGTTGGATTCTGTCTTTGCTTGACCATCCACTGCTATCTCATGATCCCCTCCAAGGAGACAAAAGATTACCAGTCACTAGGAAAATCTAACACATAAGACCACAGAACCTATAGGCACTGTCTGTGCACTTGGGATGCCAGGGTCTAGTAATGGAATGTATCGTACTTTGAATTGGAAGTCTGGAAATAAGAACCCCCAGAAATGTTACACTAAAAATGCTCCTGAACTAAAAATTAGCCAGTAAGTAAGGATGGTATCAGTATATGTTGACTCTGTGTTTACCAATGTTAGATAATCTCTACACTATTTCATCCTCAGTAGGGTTCACAACGTATGCAATATCTAGTACCAGAGTAATTCTCCCACTAGGAAGCTATATAAATTACAACTTGAATGAATTAGAACTTACCTAAGGCATAAGAATTTGAGTGGTCAAGACAAGTTAGGAAAGTGAATTCATAGAGATAAAGAAGAGCCTCTCTGTGCTATATTGCAACATGTAAAAAGGCTATAGGGCTGCATAGAACTCATGGATCTGACAGAAATTTTGGCGGAATTTGAAAGCATTTTTTTTTATTGAGGAAATCAAAGATATGAAGGATTAAAATACTATAGAAAAGGAACAGAAAAGAATCAACATTCTACTTACAACTCTCCTCAGGAAATTATGGGCTTCTACAGTGATACAAACAGAAAGTGACACTAAAGAACCAACCAGAATGCAACAGTTAAGAAGCAAACCAAAGGTCTGAGGAAGAATTTAAACAATCTCACAGAGCCAAAGAATCAGAAATTGTCTGCCTGGTTCTTCAAGAATAAAGGACTTTCATAAAAATAACCAATTCTAGACTCAGAACAGCTCAATTCTAATATTGAGAGAAAACTGGAAATGAACTAATCTCTACTAGATATAGATAATGTGTTTGTGCACTATCTTCTGGAAGAAAATGAAATTCTCACTGTGGGAAAATAACACCATCCAGAGTCTAAAATTGTTTTACTTCAAATGTGAAATAATCAATAGAAAATTATAGGTTTGTCAGGAAACAGACCTACATAACTAAATTTCAAGAGAAAATATGGACTGGAAGTTGTGGATATAGGGAGATTACTAGAAAAAAAATTAAATGCCTATGATTAATATACTTAAGATAATAGATATACAAATTGTTTTACAAATGGAGAAATCAAATGCAAATCCTGGAACTGAGTACTGTAAATTAAGAATGCAAGAAATATATTTTATAGGTTAGCACGCACATAGTAGAAAATAATGTGCTAGGGCAGTAGCACACTTGACTGAGTGCAAATGTTATCATGAGCAAAGACTCAGGTTCAAGTCTCCAGTTCCCAACTACTGGGGATGGGGGAGGGGAGCTTCATAAATGGTAAAGCAGGTTTGCAGGTGTCTCTGTTTCTCTCTCCCTCTCTATCTCCTCCTTCCCTTTAAATTTCTCTCGGTTCTTAGTATAAATTAATTAATTAAAAAAGAAAATATTAGGACTGAAGATGCTAATTAGAGGTAACAAATCACAAAAAGAAGCGATAAAAGATATGAAAAGACAGCAATAGGCTTATGAGACAGCGAAAAACTCTAACATTGTGCTTTCCAAAAAAATTGTCCCTAGATACTTAATAATAGTTTACAAGATTATAGAATTGTAGTCATTTCACACTTCACCCTCACTACCAAAGAACTCATTACAAAAGTGCCCCAACCCCCAACAATAACGACTGCCACTATAGTTTTCACAATCCTAGAAACAAATGTACTCCTCTCCTTTCTTTCATCTATCCTTCCTTCCTTCCTTCCTTCCTTTTTCTTTTTTCTTTTTTTTCTTTCTTGGCCTCTAGGGTTATCTCTGCGGCTTGGTGCTAGCACTACCAATCCACTATTTCTGGGAGCTCTTTCTTTCTTTTTCTTTCTTTCTTTCTTTCTTTCTTTCTTCCTTCCTTCCTTCCTTCCTTCCTTCCTTCCTTTCTTCCTTTCTTTCCTTTCCTTTTTTTCTTTGACAGAACAGAGAGAAATTGAGAGGGTAGGGAAGCTAGAGAGGGACAGAGAAAGACAGACACCTACAGACCTGAGTCACTGCTCTTGAAGGGTCTGCAGGTGGGAAGCAGGGCCTCGAACTCTGGTCCTTGCGTAGTATTATATGCTCTTAACTGGGTATACCACCACCTGGTCGGTCCCCCTTTCTATCTTTATTTATACAAATCCATAGCATTGTGTTTATCAAAGTCTAATTCTGAGATCAATTTTAGAACCGGTTCCCAAAATATTAGTATAAAGCATTTGTTTAAAAAATATCAATTTACTATAAAAATGATCTATTTTATGACAGAATCAGTCTGTAAGATTATAATAAGAGAAACATTCATCATAAATAGGTGAAGAAACATTGGTGTGATGTATGTGTACTCGTAGTTTCAGAAGTCAGGGAGGGGAAAATGTGGCAGAAGTTACATCTGAACCTGTACCATCAAAGATTTTAAAGTAGATAACTGGGGCCTGGGAAGTGGTGCACCTCACTGAGTGCACGAGTTACAATGGGCAAGGACCTGGCTTCAAACCTCCAGTTACCACCTGCGGGGGAGAAGCTTAATAAGTGGTGAAGCAATTCTTCAAGTTTCTTTATTTCTCAATCCCTCTGTGTTTCCTCTTGCACTCTAAATTTCTCTCTTCCTATCAAATACACAAAAAGGTATACAAATACAATCATACTAAGGAACACCAGAATGAAACTGCTGAAGCCAAATAGAAAAACCAAAAAATTTCTTCAAAGGAGTAGTATTTAGACTGAATATGCTTTTTCAACAGAAATAATAGGATCTAAAAGTCATGGAATGGAACCGTCAGTGATCTGAAATTTAAAAATAAATAAATAAATAACTGCTAATAAGATTCTATTCCAGGGGGCTAAGTGGTGGCACACCTGGTTGAGTGCACATGTTACAATGTGCAAAGACCTAGGTTCAAGCCTCTGGTCCCCACCTGCAGGGGGAAAGCTTTGCAAGTAGTGAAGCAGGGCTGCAGATTCTTCTTCTAGCGTTTGCCCTTCTTCCGTAGCCAGTCAACAGCATCAGGTTGAGCCTGATGTAAAGTTTCGAGACCTCCTTTGAATCTGGAGAGGTGGCAGTCGTTGACTATGTGGGTCATAGTCTGTCTGTAGCTACAGGGGCAGTTCGGGTCATCTCTGGCTCCCCAGCGATGGAACATAGCGGCGCACCGGCCATGGCCCGTTTGATAGCGATTGAGGAGGGCCCAATCATAACGTGCTAGGTCAAAGCCGGGTTGACGCTTGCAGGGGTCTGTGATGAGGTGTTTGTTCTTTACCTCAGCTGACTGCCAACTCTGTTTCCAAGAGTCTGGAACAGAGAAGTTCAGTGTAGGCGTAGGGGACCAGATTGGGTGACGAGACGTCAAGCGTTGGACAGGGTGGGCGAAGATATCCGCGTATATTGGCAGGTCCGGTCGAGCGTAGACGTGGGAAATGAACTTAGATGATGCCGCATCCCGACGAATATCTGGCGGGGCGATGTTGCTAAGAACTGGCAGCCATGGAACCGGGCTGGAACGGATGGTTCCAGAAATTATCCTCATGGAGGAATATAATTTGGAATCGACCAAGTGGACATGGGGGCTGCGGAACCATACTGGGGCACAGTATTCTGCAGTGGAATAGCATAATGCCAGAGATGATGATCGTAGTGTGGAAGCGCTCGCGCCCCATGAGGAGCTGGCCAGTCTTGCAATGATGTTATTCCTCGCGCCCACCTTTGCTGCAGTTTTTATGAGATGTTCGTGAAATGACAGAGTGCAATCGAGAGTAACACCAAGATAGACTGGCTGGGCTTCATGCCGGATTCTCGTATTGCCAAGCTGCACATTAAGCTCACGCGAGGCCGAGGCATGGTGTACATGGAAAACAGATGATACCGTTTTTGCAGTGCTAGGGATTAGTCGCCATTTTTTACAGTAATCAGATATCAGAGACATGTCTTTCCTGAGTGTTTCCTCGAGGATGTCGAACTTGGATGCCTGAGTTGCACAGCAGATGTCATCGGCGTAGATGAACTTCCTTGAAGAAGTTTCTGGGAGGTCATTGATGTAAATATTAAATAGCATAGGAGCCAGAACAGAGCCCTGGGGGAGGCCACTTGAGACAAGTCTCCATCTGCTAGACTTGTCACCCAGATGCACCCGGAATCTTCTGTTTTGGAGAAGAAACGATATAGTGTTGGCCACCCATGGAGGCAGGCATCTTGAGATCTTGACTAGGAGACCACGGTGCCAGACCGTGTCATAGGCTGCTGTGAGATCAACAAAGACAGCACCCGTCTTTAAATTCTTCTGGAATCCATTTTCAATGTAAGTTGAGAGGGCTAGGGCTTGTTCGCAGGTAGATCTTCCTGGGCGGAAACCAGCTTGGGCGGGTGATAGGAATTTCTCTGTAAGAGGAGAAATACGTGACAGAAGCAGCCTCTCAAGGAGTTTGCAACACACAGAGAGGAGAGAAATTGGTCTATAGCTGGCGGCCAGTGTTGGGTCTTTCTTTGGTTTCAAAACCGCTATTACCTTCAGACGATGCCAAACTTTGGGCATAGACTCAGATTCCAAGATGTGGGACAGGAATGAAGTGAGCCACTTCTTTGCCGCGGGGCCCAGGTTAAGAATGAGTTCTGGGGTGATGTTATCATAGCCAGCAGCTGTTCCCGGTTTAACCCTCTTCAAAGTGTCTTCCAGTTCAGACAGTGTAAAGGGAGAGAGTTTTGGAGATGGACAAGAATAACCGGAAGTGGGATGACCACTCATGGGAAATTTCTCTTTTCCAGACTGGGTTGATCTTAGCACGTCCAATTTGAGTTAGGTGACTGGCCACTGAGTTTGGAGATATGGGAGGATGGGAGACGGGAGGGGGTTGGCTACCGGCACCCAGTCTGTGAAAAAGCTTCCAGGCCTTCCTACTTGAGTGGGTGAAGTTCAGACTTTCCGTGAGTTGTTGCCAGAGGGCTTGACGTGCTGCATCCAGGGAGGCAATGAGATGGTCAGCCACATCTGGGTCGCCCGACTCATCATACTGCTTTAGTAGTTGCTCGCATTCAGCATCAAAACAAGGCATATAGTTAGCACGTCTCCCACGAGGAATGGCTTGGGAAGCTGCTTTGAAGATGGCTTGGCAGAAGCGCCTGTAGGAATCTTCAGAGGGGATAGAGTTAATTGGAATTGTAGGAATAGATTTGTTGGTAAGATCACTGAACAGACGCCAGTTTGCTTTCCGAAAGTTCCATCTTAGTTTCTCCGAGCACAGAATCAGGGCTGCAGATGTTTCTCTCTTTTTATTATCTTATCTTATCTTATCTTATTTATTTATTTATTTATTTATTAGATAGAAACAGCCAGAAATTGAGAGGAAGGGGAGACAGAGAGGGACAAAGACAGAGAGACACCTGCAGCACTGCTTTGCCACTTGTGAAGCTTTCCCCCTTTAGGCAGGGGCTGGGGGCTTGAACTCGGGTCCTTGCACATTGTAACTTGTGTGCTCAACCAGGTGCGCCACCACCCAGCTCTGTATTTCTTTTTCTCCTTCTCTGTCTCCCCCTATTCTCTTTATTTCTGGATGTCTTTATCCAGCAAGTAAATAAATAGTAATAATAAATTTTAAAAATAATTCTATTCCACATGAAAATAACATTTCAAATTAAAGATTACATAAAGAACAAGCAAAAGCAGAGAATTTATTGTCTGCATACTCACAAAAATATTAAGGAGTCAATTAGGCAAAAAATATATATATACTATATGGAAGCATAGAATTGAGGAAAAAAAAAACAAGAAACATGTCAATATGATGGAAACTACAGATGTGAATTTTTTCTGCAAAACATAAATAATGTACAATGAAATTAAAATAGATGACAATAATAATGAAAAATGCAGGAGTTGGTTAAGAGAATACAGATTGAGATCATCTGGTATTTATTCTTATTTTTGGTTTATTTAACATGATTCCTTCATGTTCCATTCAAAATGAGGCAAAGGAAATGAGTGGGTCATTTTTAACAGTTGTATATTATTCAGTTATGTATGTAACAGCTCTCTCCCTCATTTTTCTAGCAGACAACAATATGAGTAAGGATATAATAAATCTAAACGACACAGCTAACAAGGTTGGTATAATGACATATATAGTTCTCTGCACCAAAAAGCTGCAGAGTACAGCCTTTCAGATTAACATGGGACTTTAATAAAATTTATGTATGAGTCAGTAAAGTAATTTTTGGAATATTAATAGCTTAAAATCACATGTACAATTTCTTCTTATCACAGTGGAATTAGGCTATAAATCAGTAACAGAAAGATAACAAGAATTCATACATCAGGGGAGCCAGGAAGTGCAGCACCTAGTTGAGTGCACACATTTCATGAAGCTAGGTTCAAAGCTCTGCTCTTTACAAGAGGCAAAAAATGGCCACAAGCAGCACTGGATACTGGATTTGCCATACAGGCACCAAGCCCCATTGGTGGCAAGAAAAAAAAAATGCATATGTCAGGGCTGAGTGGTGGACATGGTAGAGTGGTAACATGGTAGAGCATACATGTTACAATGTGCAAGGGATCTGGGTTCAAGTCCATCCTATCTGCAAGGGCAAGCTTCATAAACAGTGAAACAATACTGCAGGTATCTCTCTTTCTACCTTCCTCTCTACCCATCCTGTTCTCAATTTCTCTGTGTCTATCCTAAAAAAAAATTGTAATAAATATTAAAAAGAGGATATACTCATCCTATACTTAGTAATTCCATGCGTGTATACTTAACAAATAATGTAATGTTCATGAAATTGAAAATAACCCTTTCTTTATCTTCAGTGGAAAGCAAAAGTTACATGTCATCTAGTCATATACTAGAATAGTGAATGAGTCATTGCTGCAAATAAGAATATAGATATAAATCTTATATACTACGATAAGCAATGTCACATATACAGATATGCAGGTAATGATTTCATTTATAGATTCCCAGACAGATCAAATTTAGCTATATTGCTACAACTCAGAATAATTTTTTTAACTATATACTGTTGTTTTCGACGGGTTATGTTGTTTTCGCCGGGCTGGCTTCACGGGCAGGTAACAGATGACCAGGGACTCATGGTTGAGCTGTAGGCAGTATCTCTTTATTCATGCAGGACGCAGCACAATCTAAGACAAGCTAAGCTAAGCTCAAGGTACAGTACAGTACTCTAAAACTCACAATGCTGTCTTTATATATACTTCCCAAGTAGGGTGGAAACAGGATGTGACATAGAGAGGGTGGAGAGAAAAGTGACTGGTGAAAATCAGGGTGTGATAAAGAAGGGATCAGGGTGTGACAAGGAGGGGGGGTGGAGCAAAAACATATCATGAAACAGTGGGGATTGAACCAATGCCCTGGAGGGAGGTGCTTGTTAACAGCGGTTATGTAAATAGAATGAAGTGGTTATGTAAATAGAATAGTGTTAAGCAGGGGGGATTTAAACCAAATGAAACAGAAGGGGTCTCATGCATACCAACAATATACTTGTAATTTAGTAGGGTAAAGAGGGACTTGGGTCGCATGGTATGCAGACATCTATCACAGGGAGGTAAGAAAGTGTATCTCTGTGTTAACTACTGTCGTACAAACCATTATTTTGGCTCTGGTTTCTATCTGAACCTTCCAACACACAGTAAACCATTACATTAACATTGTCTAGTACTTGTGGAAGCCATGTTCAGCGGGGAAGCAATTACAGAAGCCAGACCTTCTACCTTCTGCAACCCTCAATGACCCTGGGTCCATGCTCCCAGAGGGCTAGAGAATGGGAAAGCTATCATGGGAGGGGGTGGGTTATGGAGATTGGGTGGTGGGAATTTTGTGGAGTTGTACCCTTCCTACCTTATGGTTTTGTTCATTAATCCTTTCTTAAATAAAAAATTAAAAAAAAAAAAAAAAAAGAACACTGCTGCAGTAGGTAGTAGGGGAAACCTAAGTAAAAATTACTTAAATAGTACAGGAGTCAAGCTAAAATGGCGGAGACAATGTGGTAGCATGAAGGGCCAGGTTAAGATGGAGAGTATTCTTCTGATATAAGGTTCACATGAGTTACCAGGCTTATCATAAATAACGAAAGGTACCTGCCCATCATCTAAACTGAAGCTGAGAAAATTACAAGTAACCTACCCATGTATATTCGAATCAACCACTCACAACCAAGAGGAAAGGGAGGGAATGGGAAGAAGCAAACCCATAAAACCCTTAAAAGTCTCTGAACTTCAGCACAAAACTTCTCTAACTCTGCTCCGAGATCTTCATGTATTATTGCTTACTTTGACTTTTCTTCTCCCTGCTTCTGCCTAAGAAACCTCTGTCAATTTTCCTTTTTCTCAAAAAAAATTATTAAGTTAATTTGCTAAGACAGAAAGGAATTGAGAGGGGAAGAAGAGATAGAGAAGATGAAAGAGAGACACCTGTAGCAATACTTGACCACTCTTGAAGCTTCCCCCCTGCAGGTGAGAGTTGGGGGCTTTAACCTGGGTCTTTTTCACATGGTCCTTTTTTTTCTGATGAAGTTTGTATTCTGAAATTATTTTCCATGATGCTCACAATAACTGAACCAGATTTTTGTGTTTCTTCCCTGAAATAATCCTAGTTAGTCATATTACTTAGTTATCTCAAACCATTTATCCCCAATCCTGAAGAAGGCTGAAATAGTGGTAAATAACATAGACCTGGAAACAGACCACTTGGATTAAGTTCCATTTTAACCTTTGGATAAATTGTTTACACTCTCAGTTTCTTCACTTTAAAATAGTGGTAAACGTAATGCTTATTCTGTAATGGTGCTTAGAGAATTAAATAAGTCAATAATTACTTAACAGTGTCCGGGAAAAGTAAACAGTATACACATATTTGTGGTTGTTGCTATAATTATCTGAGGAGATTGAACCTTTGCTTGTATTTGTTTTAAATCTCTCTAATACCTGGGACTATCCTGAGCAACCAGGAAGATGGGGTTTCCAGAAAGCTGGAGGCAAAAATATTTTGGATCCTGACTGTTTTCTCTCCATGGATGAGGATGATCTCACACTAATGATAAGTTTGTTTCATAAACCAGAAACTAAAATAGCACTGCATAAATTAGAGTAAGGGTTAAGAAAAAGATGGGGGAAAATGTTTTCTCAATTCTGGTGGAGCCTTACAACCCTTGAGAATAGTATAGCAACTTCATGATTTGGTAGGGAAGTAAGTGATGAAGGCAGTGTCTTTCAGTTGCTTGAGTGTGGAATTACCTTGCTTCCTTTGCCTCTTCATTCATTGAAACTGAGAACTTTTAGAAAGAGTCTGTCCATACCATTTACTACAAATGTGAATTTGTACCTGAATTCTGAAACCCTATATATATACTTGAGAAAAGAAACAGAGAGACTGAGAGAAAGAAAGGGGGAGAAAGAGAGAGAGAGAGAGAGAGAGAGAGAGAGGGAGAGAGAGAGGGGTGGATTAAATTGAACTGAACTCACTTGAACTGAAATGAAACTTGAGATAAGAACTTAGTCATTTAACTGCTAGACTCTAGATTCAGGTGAATTTAAGTCTGATTTACCAGACAAGTGAATTTTCACAAAACATTTAATTCTCAAATCCTCTGTTTCCTCTTTTGTAATGCATGCACAATAATTGTAGGAACCCCAGAGTGTTGTCATGGGATTAAATGAGATATGTTCCTGGTATGTGTATTAACCACTCGGTAAATCACAGTAATTTTCATAATTATGAGTGTTATTTTTTTCACTTCTCTCAGCCAAGAGGCTCAATCACAACTAAACTGAATTGTGAAAATTAGCTGTGAGCTTTCCAAGTGTATCTATCCTTGAATTTTTAAAACCTATTTTTATTTTCCTGACAACCCTAGGAGTTTAGACAGGGAAGGTATAATTAACTGCAGTTGGCATATGAGATCATCACCTGGAGAAATACAGTGATTTCCACAATAATCTGTAAGTTGGTGTTAGAGAAAACTGTAGAGCCAAGGCTTCCTCTGTGCTAACCTTGAGACTTCATTCATTTTTGCTCTGTTCAAACTCTTATCTCTGCATAAACAGTGGAAGAGTATTCACCACCTCTATGCAGAGGATTCTTGAAATAGGGGCACTATCCTCAATTACTAATACAAGACTATCACGTCTTTTTAGATGCATTAACTTGATAGTTGCCACAGGTAGGACACAAGAGGTTTTTAAGTGGTCTAAAAAGTTTAATATTGAAGTTTCATTTAAACATATTTATTCCATGTGGATCTAACATGTTCATCCTTTCACACTACATTTCATTTTAGCTTCAACCTCTCCCCAGACATATTTTAAAAAATTATATTAGTGATTTAATAATGATTGTAAGATAGCAGGGGTATAATTCCATACAGTTCCCACCACCAGAGTTCCATGTCCCATCTCATCCCTTCCCTACTCTTTATCCCTCTGGGAGTATGAACCAAAATTCTTTATGGGGTGTAGAAGATGGAAGATCTGCCTTTCTGTAATTGCTTCTCTGCTGGACATGGACATTGGTAGGTCGATCCATACTCTCAGCCTGGATCTGTCTTTCCCTAGTAGGTTAAGGCTCTGGGAAAGTGAGGTTCCAGGACACATTGGTGAGGTCATCTTCCCAAGGAAGCCAGGATGGAATCATAATAGTGTCTGCAATTTGGTGTCTGAAAAGTGGTTAGATATAGAACATGACAAATTGTTTAATCAACAGGAATCCAAAAGTAGGAATAGAGCAGATGAAACTAGGGTTCTTTGTGTGGGAAGAAGCTAAGAAGTCTGTTTTAAGTATGTTCCAAGGGGCCCATGACTAGTAATTTTTACCTGAACTTGATAGCTAACATGGCAGGTGGACTAAAAATGTTGTCTGGGAAGATGATTTCAGAGTTGAGAATAGGGCTAGAAACCTGGATTGGGGCAGAATAGCTCTAAAACATGAGGGAAATATATAAATATCTTTAACTGTTTGCCCCATCAATCTGATCTAGGACCCATATATATTCACATTTAACATAGGAGCTGTGTAACCTCTGAATCCCTATCAGCCTCAGTTCTCTCTCTCTCTCTCTCTCTCTCTCTCTTTCTCTCTTATCTATCTATCTATCTTTCATCATTTTCTTCACTGGGAGATGAGTATCTCACAGAAGTCCCTAGCATTAATATCCTATTGTTATCCTATTTCACATAAATTTTAGGTTACTGGTTTGGATTCTTTTTAGATGCTTTTGGTTTAGGTTACTTGGTAGACTGGAAGATTATCTTGTGTTTGGCCTGGCTTTTAAACTTCCATTTCCCTAAAAGTAGTATTTTTTGCCTATAACTTAGCCAAGCTCTTTATGACCACAAGTTTGCCTGCTTTTCAAGACTGGGTTTTGGAGTAAATGAGTTTAAAATAGCCATTTTTGTGTCTTAATTAAATTGTACCACTAAGTTACTTAGGAAATCTCAAATATTTTTTTCCCCAGCAAGATGACAGGAAAGTCTCAAAACTTACTTTTTGATCTGAGATGCTGCTTTTTCATTCTCATTGCTAGAGAACACAAAATAACTGCTGTTACCAGTAACTGTATTTGATTTTCCCTATGAGGCATCTCAGGACTGTTCTCTGCTCATCCCCCATGAGGGGAAAAAAAAACTAAACAAACTAACCCAGTAAAAATGAATTAGTATGCCAGTCTACACTGAGTAAGTTTCTGGTGGACTCTGGACTGGAATGATGAACCCATTCTGACACTTGGGCCTGCCTGGTACTGTGAAGGGTGCAGAGAGAGGTTCATAAGGCTTCCCCTCTGTGCCAAGGCGACCAAAGAAGCTTTCCATTCACTCTATTTCAAATATTTGCAAGAAAATAAAAAAAATGTCGTGACTTGAGCAGATAACCACCTTCCTCTTTATACTCCACTTATTAATCCATAGGAAAGAAGGGGAGGAACAGTTTTTGAATGGTCAGCTATCCACGCGCAGTAGTTAGATGCTGAGCCCTTTTCAAATGCACTCAGAATAAAAATGAAACCCTACTCCTTGTTTTGCCCATTAGATAGTATTATCTCCATAGAACGCCAATTCATATCTCTTTGTGCTGTGTGTGGTTCTCACATATGGGATTTTAATAACCTCCATGCTGTGCTATGAATTTATAAGCAGGGCTGATAGAGAAAAAGCACCACAGGACTTTATTTTTTCATTATTACTCTTTTGAAAAACAGAATCTGCCTCATTTCTGTAAGGTTTTTCTGACATCACTAGCGATGTTGCAGTTAGAGGTATAGTTGTTATCGTGGAAAGGAATAAGCTCTTTATATATTTGCTCTCTAGTTTTTCCCGGGCTTCCTTTCCCATCCCCCACAGTGCCTTCAGCCACCACTATAATATCATGTGGCATTGTTCTTGCAGCTTCAGTGAACTGACTGTATGAAACAGGCATTGTTCCCAGCTCTGTAGTTCATCTTAATATTCTGATTTTTTTCCCCTGCACTTTCTCTTCAATGTGGTTGCATTTCTCCTTCATATAATTCTGCAAGTCTAAGGAACTCATTTAACACCGTGGTTAGGAAATTAGGTTCTGCAGTCAACTAGTTCTGAATACAAATGCTGGTTTGCCCTCTGAACCTAGAGAAAGTATTTGGTTTTACTAACACATTTATACAATGGTAATGATGGAATGAATAATTGGTATAGCCTAAAGTTGATATGATGGTTAACTAGTATATTTTCTTTTAAAATATTTATTTACTATTATTGGGTAAAGACAGAAATTGAGAGGAGAGGAGGAGACAGAGAGGAAAAGAAACAGAGAAACTCCTGCAGCCCTGCTTTACCACTTGTGAAGCTTTCTCCCTGTTGGTGGGGACCAGGGACTTGAACGCCAGTCCTTGTGCACTATAATGTGAGTGTTTAACCAGGTGCACCACCACCTGGCCTCTAAGTGGTATGCTTTCTAGGTGTTTTTTTTAGCACAATATTTGAAAAGGTATTAATGGTAGTAACTTTATTAATAATAATGATTCAAAATAATTTCCAATCATCTACTAGTCATCAGACTATTCTGCTTGTTGGAGTTATGCAGGGGATGGATGTGGTGATTTTGTTTTTATAAAGCATACCTTCTGGGAGTCGGATAGTAGGGCAGCGGGTTAAGCGCAGGTGGCACAAAGTGCAAGGACTGGCCTAAGGATCCTGGTTCAAGCCCCTGGCTCCCCACCTGCAGTTGAGTCACTTCAAAAGCAGTGAAGCAGGTCAGCAGGTGTCTATCTTTCTCTCCCCCTCTCTGTCTTACCCTCCTCTCTCCATTTCTCTCTGTCTTATCCAACAATGACGACATCAATAACAACAATAATAACTACAACACAAAAAACAAGAGCAACAAAAGGGAATAAATATTTAAAAAAATTAAAAATAAATATATATAAACATACCTTCTAATTATTACTTAACTGACACTATTTAGATCATTAACTAAAATCATTAATATTGCAGCAGAAAGCCACACCTTGTGTCCATCCATTTTTAATACTTAAAATCTGCCTTCTCTACCACTCTCATTTCAGCATAATGGTTAAAACTTGTACTTAGATGTCGTATGCTTTACATTGGCTTGTTCTAGCCCTCCCCCTCCAAGAGAATTGGATGAGTCCTGTTAATTTCGCGGGCCTGCTTGGCCCCGCCCCAAGGGACCCTGGGAGAGGGTTCCGGAGTCCGAGAGTTCCTGAGTTCCCCAGTGACAGAGTTCCTGAGTTCCAGAGTTCGAGAGTGCGAGAGTGCGAGAGTTTCAGAGTTCGAGAGTAAGAGAGAGGGTTCCTGAGTTCGAGAGTGCCAGAGTTCCTGATTTCCTGAGTTCAAGAGTGACAGAGTTCCGGAGTTCCTGAGTTCGAGAGTAAGAGAGTGCTTGTGCCACCGCAATGAGACAGCAGAGTTCTGTTTGGTGATTAGTTTGTCTTAGTTTATGAATCGTTGTTCCTGAATAAAGAAATACAGCTTCCCTGCCCAGCCGTTGTCTCCGCGTCTCTGTTACCCGCCGTGAAGCCAACCTGCCCAGCTAGAGCCTACGAATTTTAACAACAAATGGCGCCCACGTGGACCTGACCTGCGCATCTCTCAGATAAGTAAAGACAATTTGGCTACCTATGCACTATGGCCTTCTCTTCTGCTTGTGAAGAGATCTCCAAAGGCCTCTGCTCTTTCTTCACGAGACTGTTTTGCTGTTTCTGGAACATTTATCTCTGGACCACTCTGTGGTTTCCACTCGCTCGGGCGAACTCAGAACAGCCAGCGGGAAGAGCCACCGGGCGGGAGGCGAGGCTCGGAGCTGCCGTTTCCACCTGGTTAAACAGCCAGCCGGCTGCGCCCAGACAACCCCCGCACCGTGCCCGCAGCCCCGCAGCCCGCAGGAGGCCGAAGCCAGCACACAAGAGCCCCTGGAGCCCGATGCCAACATGCTGGAGCCCAATGCCAACACGCAAGAGCCCGAGGCCAGCCCACAGGAGCCGGCTCTCCACCGCGTGGCGCAGGGCACTGGACGCGTGATCCCTCCACACTGCTCGGCCACTGCGAACAGGGCAGCAGACATGGCAGGGCCATGGGGCAGGGCCGCGGCGGCCTATCATGGCCGCCACCCCTGGGCACCTAGGCCCACGCCTTCTGCAAAACTGGCCTGCCTGCCCTCTTTCTATGAATTCTGGAACCATCCCGGGCCTCCCGGACCCCGGGCTCCCTGCCGAAACTGGACACACGAGATCTCCAGCCGCCGGTCCGGTCTGAAGACAGACAAGCTGGAGTACGCAGAGATTTGTGCAGAGATCGCAACCTGCAATTCCTAGAAGTGGAGCTGCTCGAGAATGGAGCTGCGCGGGAAGCCACCTCCGAATGGTGACCCCCCCCCAACCACTAAGACAGTACAGACTTAAATTCGTGTTTAAAATGACATGTCTTCGTAACAAAGGTTTCTCTCCTCCTGTATTAATGACTATGTTTATGTGTATGTTTAAAGTTTGGTAAACAGTAGCTTTAAGGCTAAATTCTTACTAGTCAAAGATAAATGAAAAAGGTTTTCAACGTAATTCTCATAAAGATAAAAATTAACTTACATTTAAAGTCTGAGGTAAAAATTAGTTAACAATCAATATATTTCAACTAAGTTGGTCTAAACAAAAGGTTAAATAGACTTGTTGATATGTAAAACACTACCTTCTCTATTAGAAATGGTAGATCGCACAATGGCTATGCTAATTATTCTCATGCCTGAGGTTTCCTCTCCGGCCCACACCTAGGGTGTGTCTCCATCTTGAATGGGTGTAACAAAAGGTTAAAAGACGTTGTTGATATGTAAAAGTCTCAAATTCCTTCTCTATTAGAAATGTTAGATCGTGCAGTAGATATGCTAATAACAAGTTTTGTTTCATAGTAAGTAAGTTGCAGCCAGCTGCCTTTGGGACCCTAGGCCGTTCCCCGCCCCCATGCAAATGCCCGTCGAGGCAAGTAGCCCCACAGAGGCAAGAAATGTTTTTTTTTTTCAGATATGGCCCCCTCAGGCCTTCCCTTGGCAACATGCTGGTTTTGGTTATATATGTTTCTGTTCACCCCACACCCTTGATACTATAGTCATTTAGTTAAAAAGAAAAGGGGGAATTGTCGTATGCTTTACATTGGCTTGTTCTAGCCCTCCCCCTCCAAGAGAATTGGATGAGTCCTGTTAATTTCGCGGGCCTGCTTGGCCCCGCCCCAAGGGACCCTGGGAGAGGGTTCCGGAGTCTGAGAGTTCCTGAGTTCCCCAGTGACAGAGTTCCTGAGTTCCGGAGTTCGAGAGTGCGAGAGTGCGAGAGTTTCAGAGTTCGAGAGTAAGAGAGAGGGTTCCTGAGTTCGAGAGTGCCAGAGTTCCTGAGTTCCTGAGTTCGAGAGTTTCAGGGTTACAGAGTAAGAGAGAGTGCCAGAGAGACAGAGTTCCTGAGTTCCTGAGTTCGAGAGAAAAGAGAGTTCCTGAGTTCGAGAGTTTCAGGGTTACAGAGTAAGAGAGAGTGCCAGAGAGACAGAGTTCCTGAGTTCCTGAGTTCGAGAGAAAAGAGAGTTCCTGAGTTCGAGAGTTTCAGGGTTACAGAGTAAGAGAGAGTGCCAGAGAGACAGAGTTCCTGGGTTCCTGAGTTCCAGAGAAAAAGAGAGAGTGCTTGCGCCGCCGCAAAGAGACAGCAGAGTTCTGTTTGGTGATTAGTTTGTGTTAGTTTACGAATCGTTGTTCCTGAATAAAGAAATACAGCTTCCCTGCCCAGCCGTTGTCTCCGCGTCTCTGTTACCAGCCGTGAAGCAAGCCAGCCCGGCAAGAGCCTCCGAAATTTTAACAACACTTAGATGAATAATCCTACTGTATTTTTTAACTTAGATTTTTTTTTTCTGTTTTCAAATTAGTTTTTCATTTTCTTGTTGTACTCATTTGGACTGACCTGTTCAACGAAGAAAAATCCAGTCATCTTGGCCTTTCTAGCTGCCATAACCTCTTGATTATAAATTCAAGTCTGTTTTAGATTGAATCTTAATATGCTACTTCATCTGTAGTTTCATATTAAACCTCTTGGATGTTAAAGTGAAATGTAGGTTAAGAAAATAGATTTTGAAAATTTTCAAGAGAGAAAAGCTCTCGGGAACTAAATGCTTACATGACTATATCAGGAAAATGTGCCCAGTAGGATCCCTCACTAGGAGTCTGATTGTAGGTATATTTTAATACATCAGGGAATGAGAAAGATAGAGAGAGAATGTGTGATCAAGGCACTGACTACACTGAGAGTATCTTTTTATTTGTTTGTTTATTTACTTGTTTTCCCTTTTGTTGTCCTTGTTTTTTATTGTTGTTGTAATTATTGTTATTGATGTCGTTGTTAGACAGGACAGAGAGAAATGGAGAGAGGAGGGGAAGATAGAGAGGGGAAGAGAAGATAGACACCTGCAGACCTGCTTCACTGCTTGTGAAGTGACACCCCTGCAGGTGGGGAGCCAGGGGCTCGAACCGGGATCCTTACGCCGGTCTGGTCCTTGTGCTTTGTGCCATCTGTGCTTAACCTGCTCCTCTACAGCCCGACTCCCCACAAGAAATATCTTATGCTGTTTCCCAATTCAATATGAAGCTTGTAAACTATGTCCTGATGGCATCAGAGGTGTCTCCATAATTGGAAATTCCTCATAATAGTTCACTGCATTTCAAACATTTTAAGGGACTGGCAAGGTAGCTCACTTAGAAGTATGCCTGCTTTTCCATGTGTGTAACCCAAGTTTGAGTCCCCTTTACCCAACACATGAATATTATGATAGTGTGGGAAACATCAGTGCTGTGTTTCTCTTCCTCTCTGTCTCTGAATTTGAACATGAAAAAGCTGGCTTAGAGCAGTGAAGATCCAGCACTGACTGAAAAAACAGTTCACTCTTATGGTCTCAAAAAACACAAGACTGAGGGCAAGTAGGTCACTTGGATAGTCTTCTACTTTGCCATATATCTGACCCAGACTTGATCATGACCCCCACAGTGTTGAGGAAAACCTGAGTGCTGTGGTCTTTTTCACTCTTGCTGCCTCTGTCTCTAAAAAAAAAATAAATAAAATAATTAAATTTAGCAAGGGAACTATTATAATGATTATAAATAAAAGCTTTCATGTCTGAGGGTTCAAAGTCCTATGTTCATTCCCCCACATTATCATAAGTCAGAACTGAGGACTGCTTTGGTTTAAAAAATTACAAAACAGAAACAAAACAAGATCCTATACAAATAAAGTAAGACCCTCTTTAACGCTGATGTTCAGTGACGGTCTTAAAAAATCACTCTATCAGTAAAAATTACAACTAGATCTATTAAGAGGCCTATCTGAATCTACTTTTATGTATTTGAAAATATTTATTAACATCTATTTGATCAGGGCATCTTGCTAGTGTTGGTTTAGTTTCAAATAAAATGTTAACTTTATCCAAGAAACTTCAGAGTCTAATGGCATAGCTTGATAAAGATTAGTGAACTAATAATTACACAGTTATAAACATGATCAATGTCTTATAAATATACCACAACATGTGTTACAAAGAGCCTAGTGGAGAGGATTTAGCTTGAACTTGAGTAGGTAGTAATGAAAAGACTTTGTTGAGAAACTGATCTTTAAGTTGGGTACCACATAAGGTGAAGCAAATAGAAAAGGACTTGGAAGACAAGATATTCTGTATGAAAAGACAGAGGATTAAAAAAAAAATGTTTGAAGTTCTAAAGCAAAAACAACAACAAAGACCATAGAGTAGTCAAAGAACTGAAATTAAATTTTCTGGCTGGTTATTACCAAGAAGACCAAAATCCACACTTCCTTGACCCATGTGAGGGATTTTAGCATGTATTCTACATGCAGTGTGAATTTTGTAGATTTGGGAGCTCACAAAACTATCTTCTTCAAGTTTCCCCTCCAAGCAGTGCCAGATTTATGGATTGATTTGGTTACTTTAATGAACTCGTATGTTTTGTCTAAGTATGAGATGTGAGTTTTAGAGTTAGACTCTCTACTTTGATTGTGAATGTTAATTACTGAAAATATGTTCCTCATTGGCAACCGTGTATCTTAGATACACTTCATTACATTTACCCTTTGAGATCATTTTTAATTCTCATCTTCTTAAAAATATCTTCTATCAGGGGTCGGGCAGTAGCACTCCTGCTTCAAGCCCCCGGCTCCCCACCTGCAGGGGGGTCACTTCACAGGTCACTTCACAGGTGGTCACTTCTGCAGGTGTCTATTTTTCTCTCCCGCCTCTCTGTCTTCCCCCTCCTCTCTCGATTTCTCTCTGTCCTATCCAATAATGATGACATCAATAACAACAATAATAATAATACAAAAAAAAAATAACAAGGGCAACAAAAGGGGAAAAAATAACCTCCAGGAGCAGAGGATTCATGGTACAGGCACCAAGCCCCAGCAATAACCCTGGAGGCAAAAAATAAATTAATTAAATTTAATTAATTAATTAATTTTAAAAATGTCTTCTATTAAGAAAGTAGGAAATGTATCAACCACAATTTAATCACTTCAGGAAAAATGATTTACCTGCAGAAAAGAAAATGAAAATATGCTCATACTTGGAGAAAAATGACACAGAAATCAAGTGAGGTGTCAAGCATTTCAATGCTTATGTTTCCTAGTTGGTTTCCTATTCTGCTATGACAAAATGTTGTTTACACACGCAGTCTTTGCTCTTGGTACCATTTATTAAGGATGTACATAACTTCATCTTTCATAATAGCCAACAATTTAAAGTAATTGGGTATTGGCTTTCTCCTTTGTATATATCATTGTATCACACTGACCTTTTATTGGGCCTTTTCACACAATTTGTTTTAATGGCTCTCGACAGATTTCCTTGTATTCATTTATTTATAGAAATGTTTTATTATTTATGTAGGCTTCATGCATGATCTTTAATTTTGTTTTGTTTTGGTACTGCTACCTCATATTGCTGATATTCTTCACTGGGTATACATGAATTTTTCATAAGTTGTTCCATTTAAGTGGTTATAGTTGTACCATTTATCCACGTCCATCGTTCTTTAATCTGCCAGTTTTCTTTACTTCTGAAAGATATGTTCTGACTTAAAGCTGAACCAATAAGAGGGACTAATTCATAAGATGATTGTTTTTCCCCTTGCATCTGCACTGTTGTAATGTTGTTGACTACAAGAATCCTACAACACTAGTACACTTCAAATTCCAGAATTTAGCTAAGATTTATGAAAAAATCTGCTACTGGTAATCAACCATTTAGCTAATGGAGCATATATTGGGTTTTTGCACAGAGGATGGTTCCCTCCCAAGGGCTTTTGGCTCTGAAAACTTAAGTGTTGCTTTGCAGCTTTGGCAGGGCTCAGAGGAGCCTGACTGCCTGGGAACTGAAATGCTAGGAGCTTGCCAACCTCAAACCACTGTGTTCCTCACACTCTCTAGTGCCAGGAGTTAGTGTGCCAAGAAAACAGAAACCTGTCTAGAAAATAAACTGTTTTCTCTTGACTTTTCCTCTAGGAAGAGTTGATGAGGTTGATTTGTATGTTGCTTGGTGGTTAAGAAAAAAAAAAAAACTTATTTAGGAATTTACATATTATAAATTCATACAGAAAAAAAGTGTTGCATTGTTTGTGCTCCTCCAAATCACTTTACCCCTAATTATTCAAATACTTATTATTTTTCTATTTAAAGACATATATTTATTTCTGATAGAGAGAGAGGAGAGTAAACTAGGTTGTCGCTCTGGCATATGCCAAGGATACCGCTCTCGGGACCTCATGCTTGTATAAGTCTAGTGATTTAAGCAGTGCACCACCTCCTGGGGTGCTGCTTATTAATTTTTTCAACAATCAGTATGATTGGTGTAGTAGTGACAGTTTTTCGTGCTCTTGAAGTAAGGCAGTCTGTGCTTTCAGAAGACATGAGTATGAAGTATGAGTGTTGTGTATGTGACAGGGGATGGAAATGATCCCATCTGGGTGATTGTATATAAATGAATGTATATTATGTGGGCAGATAATGTTGATGAAATCAGTAGGAAATTCTTTAGAAACAAACTGTGAAATTAGTGGTCCAGGACACATTAGAATCTGAAGCATGAGGTCCTTAGTTCAATCCCCGACAGCACATGTGTCAGAGTGATGTCTGGTTATTTCTCATGAATAAATAAATAAGTAAACTATTTTTATTAGTGATTTAGTATTGATTTACAAAATTATAAAATGACAGAGATATAATTATGCACCATTCCCACCACCAGAGTTCTGTATTCCTATTCCCTCCATTGATAGCTACAGCAGTTCTCTCAAGGTTACAGATTATGAGTCAACTATTATTTCTACAAGTACCTGTATATATTTGTCCTTTTTTCTCATAAGCCTGTCTTTTCTTCCTTTCCAGGTCACACCTACACCTATTACTAGTTCCAAATATCTCTCTCCCTTTTCCCTCTTCTCTCTCCTGATGGTGTTGGAGTTAAGAACCCTATCATTTCTCCCCCGCTGGAAGTATAGACAAAAATTCTTTTTGGGGTGCAGAAGGTGGGAGTTCTGGCTTCTGTAATTTCTTCTCCACTGGACAGAGGTGTTGGTAGGTGAATCCATACCCCCAGCCTGTTTCTATCTTTCCCTAGCTGAGTAGGGCTCTGGAGTCTGGAGAGGTGAGGTTCTGGAATACATTGGTGAGCTCACTGGTTAGCTGGAAAGGTGCATACCTTGATATTACATGGAAAGAAATTGGTGCTATGGTGTCTCTGCCCTTTCTCTCTCTTTCTATGTCCCTCTCTCTGAATTAAAAAGTCACCTGAAGCAATGAAATAGTGCATGTGCAAGTTCCTAATTGAAAAAAGCTATAAGTAATATATTGAATATTTATTTATGAATATATATATATACATATATATATGACATTACTCACTTCACCCATCCCTATTACTTCTAGTTTTCTCTAGATTTCATTTTCTCTAACCTTTCTCCAACAGTGCATAATTTTCTTCACTCAGTTTTCATCTTAGGGAAATTGCCCTATAATCTACCAGGACTAAAATTTAAATAGGTGGTCAATCTTATGAAATTAGGGCTTCACCTAAATTTAGCACCACAAGTTTTTTATTAACTAATTCATTTTTATTAGAGATTTAATATTGATTTATAAAATTGTGAGGTAATAGAGTTATAATTCCATACAATTCATACCACCAGAGTTCTGTGTCCCAAGATCATTTATACGGGCTCATTGTATATATATTTCTAAAAAGGTAACTATTATTTAAAAAAACACTACCTAGAAAATATTAAATTTCTAATTTTCATGTATTCTAATTTTACTGGGATTATTACATATTGCTGGGGTTCACTGATTACTTTTAGATCTGAGATTCCCAACCTCAGCATTGTTTTTATGTTAGGCTAGATAATTCTTTGTTGGATGAGGAGAGGTATTGTTATCCATTGAGAAACTTCAATGGCATCCTTGGTTTTTACCTGTTAGTACCAATAGTACACTACTCCCTCCTATTCATCCTCTAATTGTAATAATCAAAAATGCCTCCAGATATTGCCATGTGTTCATAGAGAACAAAGTCATTCCCAATTGAGAAGCACTATTTTATACTTGGACAAATATATAAATAAATGCATTGAGTGTAGGGTCTTAAAAATCTCTGTTTTTAAAGACTGAATTTCCCTATTTTATCTCGTTATTTCCAACAGCATTCAAATTCAGAAGCTGTTGCAGAATGCTAGCAAAGTCTGAATAGATAGAAAGTAAACATCTTACTTTTTATTAGATAAGATGTCCAGCGATGAAAATCTCTGGATTTAAAAAGCTTGTTAAGATGTATTATGTCAGATGAAAAGCTGTTTTAATAACTCATTGTTATTCTTAGCATGGACCTTTTATTTTAGAAAAATGGATAATTAACATTTTGGCTTATCACTTTCTCTCCATGAATACAAATAATTTGATAGACAGACAACCAAGAGAGACTTCATTAAATAATGGATTTGATTAGCCTGAGAGTAGAGTAAATTAGAGGTTAGACTTCCAGCTTGTAAATTGGAACTCAAGGTTTGGTGACAATGTCATCTCATTCCTCTATAATATTTTTGTTGATCAACTTAATATTATAGTGAAAAATCAGAGGACAGGTCAATTGGCTAGAAATAAAAGTCAAAATTCATCTTGGGAAGCCATAGACTGTGTTTCATTTAACTTGCAGCTAGATAATTATAAAATACTTTCAAAGCATAACCGCAAGTCCTATGGTGTTTGGACTTAGCAGCTTCAATTTCTAGATAATGGCCTATTATTAATGTAGAAGTATTAGAGAGTTTTTCAGGGGGAAAAATATCAGCCTGGAACCATTCCCCTTTGCATACATTATACACTTTACTGCCATCTGTGGTTATCCATACTATGCATAAAACCTTCCTTAATTTTTTTTAAAGGGCTACAGATAGCATCTTTTTTTAGAACAGCCTTTTAAAATCTATTTTGAAATGTATTTTCTTAAAAAAAAATCTGTATGGACTTGATCTTTTTGTTTCTAAGAAAGGAAGCCTAATACTGTGATTTGAACTGTCATTATTAGTTATTCAGTGGAGACAGATAACTGTAGGTGGAATTTTCCTGGCCTTGGTCTTCTTTTAAAGCTTGCAATAGTCTTAAGAAAGGATCACATTTGTTGACTGGATTCCCTTTGTATAACGGTGGAAGGATTTAGATCTGAGAACATACTCTCATCATGAGATGCAGGAATGGTTTTATTCACAATTCAGACTCTACGTTCATGAACCAAGCCACACAGAAGCCTTCAGACTGTATCCTTAAGCTGCATCTGACATTTTACCTCCTGATGTTTTTGAAATAACATTTTTCTACTAAGCAAACTTGTGTGAAAATTAGGGAAAAATGTGTAATGCTTTCTGAAACATGTTTGACTTTTTTTACCAATGTCTTCTAAGTAAAATAACAATGAACTAAAGCCATAGCAATGATTTTACAATCTTCTGTGAGGAAGACTCCTCACACAATACAATGCCATGTAATAAATAGGTCTGTTTCCCCTTGTATAGTGCATGTATGTATGCTTTAATTTAATAATTGCTTGACTTGTTATTGATATATGCCCCGACCGCAGGGCGGTGAACAGGGGCTAGGAACCTAAAAGACCTGGAATGACAGGGACAAGAGACATGAAAGAACGACAGCAAGACAAGTTTCTGATCAAGCTGCAAAATTTTATTGTGTTCACAGGCATTTTAAGGCTTTGGGGAAGGGGGAGTTTAGGGGGAAGGGGGAGGCAGAGATCGCAGTGGAGGGTCCCTTGCAACTATTTCTGTTAAACTATAACTATGTGGTATGTCACTATAACTATATGGTATGTCACTTAGTTTCTGGCAAACATCCTTCCTACGGGAATTAGAAACTTATCTCAAGGGTTTATGTTGTTTCAAGGATTAGCTTCTATCAAGCAGAGAAATGGCTCCTGGTATATCCTCCCTTCGTTATAATTTAACTTGAGGCAGGAAATCGGGGGTGAGGAGCAGAGACCTTAACAGCAGGTTTGGTGGGCATAACCAGAGGGGAAAGTATTGACCCGATTCCTCCCATGGGGTGAGTGCAAAACCAATCTTCCCGCATCTTATAAGGCTCTCAGTGTCTTTTTGGGGAGGGGAGGCAGAGCCACGATTTCTAGGGAAACAATTTTTGTTGCTGACACCAACCTCCATGCAAATCAGGTTTGCTTCACAGGGGACTCAGAGGCGGACGATAGAGTCCTCCCCCTGCAGTGCTTTGCCTTGCACCCCTTACTAGTGTCCTTGCCCTGCCAAGGTTGGATGTCTTGATGCATAATTCTGAGTTTTATGCCATCCGAAAAAGAGGTCTGTCATCCTCGGGTTCAGCCAGGCCTCTGTCAGCCAAATCAAGTCTGTGGTAATGTATTTGCAAAGGTTTTGATGCCAAGAAGTCAGTCTGCCGTTTTATAAAATCAGTAATCTTATTAAAAATGAGGGGTCTTAAGGTAATCATTAACAAAAGACTTATCAAGGGTCTCATAAGGGGCTCTGTAGTGACTCAAGACTATTTGTGGTGGAGTCTATAACCTGTTGTAATTTGTCAGAAAATTCATGGGAGGAATATATAGAGTGTCCTAGCATGCCACCAGCAAGTCTAAGGGAAGCAGTCAGTGGATGTTATGTCCAGGGGAAGAAACACAGCATGTCTGGTCCTCTGGTGGTGAAATTTTTCTTCTTCATATAGGGTCAGCTGTGGAACAAGCAAAACTAGGAGGCAAGGACTAGGTAGAGAAGAACTGACATGAAACTATAGGATGGTGTTGTACCAAAACACAGAGGAGGTACATACACATTAGGTGAGGTTCTTTGAACATGAGGAATATTTTGAGAAAAGTGAGCAGTCAATAAATATGCAAAGATGAAGTCAGCAGTGGTAGGTCAGCAGAAAGAGAAGACTTGGATAAGCTAGTGAGGTTAGCTGGAGTATATACTGCCATGGTGTCCTTTGTGGTAAGGACTTGCCAACAGGGACTCTGTGGATTTTGCAAGAGCAATAATGTCATCCACCATAATAAAAGGAAAACAAACATGGACATCCAGTGTTGAAAAAGAGAAAAAGAATATGTCTCTGTAACTGGAAAAGTGGGTGGCTCTGTCAATGAGATACAATAAATGGACAATTTGAATTTTTTTAAATATTAAAAAGGTTTAGTATGTTACTTCATTGACACTTTAGCCAACTGAATACTGGGGGGTGCATTCTCCTTCTTTTTTTATTAATTAAGCTTAAGGGTTTTAGTTTTTCTTGTCTGAGCTGTAGCCCACATAAATTTAGAAAAAATACCAACTGAGAAAGAAAAGTTTTTGTTTACTAAACATGGGCAGGTGAATTACATCAATCTGTCAGAGAGCATTGGCTTTTATCAATGGAGATTAATCTTAAAAGTCTGAATAGCAAGATCTTAATTAAACAATGCAGGAGCCAGTAAAGTGCTCTCACTATGGCAGGTCAAGCGTTACAATTTTAAGAGGCTTGTAAAAAAATGAGAAAAATTTTAGGATATGAGTGACTTTAGGAGTCATCACACACCCATAAATAAAAAATGAAAAATGTTTAGTTTTAAATCTTACCATATGAGCAGTCAGTTCTTCATGTGCAGATGTACCTATTATATTTACGTAGGGAGAGAACTTGTACAAACTTAATTGATGATCTAATGGTTAGAATTGGCTTGAGGTTTTTTATATGATTTTAGAAGGCTCTTTATTAGAATATACCAATATGTTATAGAAAGTCAATACCTAATGTGTTGACATGATAAAATGTTTACCATTTTTTAGCATTATTTTAAACTGATTAGACAGTTTAAGTACAATACTATAACTTTAGTTTACTAAGATCTTTACTCATCACAAGGCTATCAAGAGTAAGCATAGATATAAAACTCTTAATAGATTTTGCTCTTTAGAACTCTAATATGGCAACTTAAAAGGCTAAAATGAAACTTCATAGTTTAAATGTTCAAAATATTAATTTTGTTAAATCAGGATTTGCCAAAAAAAATCTTCTATCAGACCAGAAGCACAATGTATTACCTTAATTTATCAAGAATAAACCTCTGGCAGTGTCTTAAAACAAACCAGATAATTTTTAAAAGCAGAAAGATATAAAGAAGAAAACCAGAGCAAAAGCCTCTGGCATGTAAATAATTAACATAACCATCGTGTTATCTTTTACTAACCCAAGCCAGTCTTAAACAATTTTAAGTAAAATGTTAAACTTTGTTTGTTAGGATCTTTGTTTATCACAAAGCTATCACACCCTTAGGGCAGCTATGAACAAGGGTGGGTACACAACTTAATTGATCTTTCACTTTGATTTGGATAGGTAACTTAAAAAGCTAAAATAAACCTTATAGCTGAAATGTTTAAAATAAATTTTTACTGTTAACATTTCTTTTAGATGACCATTTTATACTAAATAGTTTTGTTGAATCACATCTGCCAAATGAAAATTTTTTATCAGGCCAGGAATAGCACGTTTAACCCTTTTTTTCCTGGCAAGGCCACTGCTCTACACTGACTGGGTTATTAGAAAGCCAGTTCAAACATGGAATTAACAAATTAACAAACAGTGGCAGTTGGTATTGGGGTGCTGGTAATACTTACAATTCTCACAAGAGTGAGAGAGACTGTAGAGGCATTTTACCATGCCTAGAGATCTCAGAAAATCTTTTAACTAAATAATTGATGCTGATATTAGCTATCAGAAGGACGAAACTGTCCTATATTTTACTTTGGTAAAGGTGTGCCAACTCTATGAGTCGGGATCTTTAAAGCCACATTTAGCTTAACTAAATCTTATTTAAAACTTAAAACAAACTTTAGTTACTTAGGGGTTAACACACATTAATGGAAACAAGGTTAGCACAGACTTAAAACAGACTATTTTGGTGAAAAGAAAAATTTCCCTTTGAAAAGCGGCTTTCAGATTTTTAACTCACAGCCACCCAGGAGGGGCATTTGTGGCTAAGAATGATTGACTGAAGTGTTTGTCAATCTGTGGAGCAGGAGCTCTGTGCCGTGATTGGCTGTGCGGGAGGAACAGGTGGGCTTAGTTTACTGCCGCGCAGAGAAAAATCTTTGAAATTCTTTTTCTGGGCTAAGGTACATTTTACAGTTTTAAAGAAACAAATCATTAAATTTTTATCAAAAGTGTGTGCTGGTTTTCTGATTAATAGCTTTTAAGTTAAAGAGGACATCTTGTTTGATTGATTTCATTTTTTCTTTAAGGAATAGGTTGTTAGCCAGATAAGAGCTCATGCAGAACTGGTTTAAAGCTTTCTGAGAGCTCTGGGGGAAGCCAGAGGGAAAAACCTGGATTTTTTTGGCTGGATAATTTTAAGATAATGCCAAATCAAGAGCCCACAGTTCTTTAACTAATTGTAAATATTCTAGTTTTTTTTAAAATTAATTTTCTAAGGGAAGCTGTTTTTTGTGCTAGTTGCAGGGGTCTTCAGGGTTTTCTATTTCTATAGAAGCTTCATGTGCAGGGTCAGTTTGAGCCTGGCTCCAAGTAACAGGGAAAGCCAAAACCGGTTTTGATTTGGATGGTTTAGTTTTAGTTTTAATTTTAGTTTTAGTTTTAGTTTTAATTTTAGGGAATGGGTTTAGGTTTTTTGGTGAGGCTAAAAATGTAAGTTTTTCTGTAACTGCAGCTATTTCTTTCATTAATTGAAGCTGCTCTTTCCAGTCAGCAAGGACCTTGCGGAGGGTGGAAATTCCTGTAAGGGCTCCTGAGCGTGACCACCTGACAGAAGGATTGTCAAGGAGAGGGTCAGGCTGGAGAGCAGGGGCATAAGTGTTGGGAGGGGGATTAAAGTGAGGAGGACACCAATTAGGATTGTGGTATTTGGCAGCCTCTTTTTCTAGCAAAGCCTCATCCTCCGTGGGAAGTGCTTCAGGAAGGGGGGGGGGGTTGTAAAACTGGATAGAGGCCGGGGGAAGAATGCTGGGTTTCATTCTCATGTGAATTAGCAATAGGAGGGTCAATGGAGGGAACTTTAGTAAGTGCGGTGGGACCTATAGGGAGGGGGACAGGGCTTTTACTTTCATCGGGTGGTAGGAGGCTTTTATTTTGACTGGGTACTGGGGGATCAAGATCAATAATCACAGAAGGGCATGGGGATGGAGTCTTTGTCCTGGATGGCGGACGTGAAAGTTGCCGTAGGACCTTTTCACCCTCTGTAATAAGGTTTCTAATATCAGGGTGGTTATTATAAATTTTTAAGATATCATTAATTAAATTTCAGTAACAAAAGGCAGAAACAGGTACATGTTCAGGACCAAAAGACTGATAGTGATCATTAAGACAGTCACCAATTCTCCTCCAACGTTTCTCATCTATAGTGCCTTCCTGGGGGAACCAGGGGCAAATATTTCCAATATAGTCTAAAAACTTCTTTAATTCTTTCTTTTTAACCCTAGTTCCTCGTGTCTTGAGTGACTCCTTGAGTCCTTTAATGAATAAATCTTGTTTGCTAAATTCATGTCCCATGGTTTTACTTACCTCAGCCGCTGTGACACTCTCCTCCAGATGCAACTCACAGTCGGGTATTTCCGTGGCGATCTCTGCGAGTCTTTGCATTACTCCCTCGGCCGTGGTGACTCAGTGAATTCGGGTAGGCCTAACCCCTCGATCAGCAGAGTTCCTAGGTCCAGAAGGCTTCTTCACCCCACGTCCGGGCGCCAGAATGCCCCGACCAGCAGGGCGGTGAGCAGGGGCTAGGAACCTAAAAGACCTGGAATGACAGGGACAAGAGACACGAAAGAATGACAGCAAGACAAGTTTCTGATCAAGCTGCAAAATTTTATTGTGTTCACAGGCAATTTAAGGCTTTGGGGAAGGGGGAGTATAGGGGGAAGGGGGAGGCAGATATCGCAGTGGAGGGTCCCTTGCTAATATTTCTGTTAAACTATAACTATGTGGTATGTCACTATAACTATATGATATGTCACTTAGTTTCTGGCAAATATCCTTCCTACGGGAATTAGAAACTTATCTCAAGGGCTTATGTTGTTTCAAGGATTAGCTTCTATCAAGCAGAGAAATGGCTCCTGGCAGATATATTTCTTGAAACCCTGAGAAGGTGAGTCCTAGTAACTGGAGAGTTATCAGTGTGTTGAATGAATAACTCCTATGAGGATACAGATTTAGAAGAACTGATTATAGAAATGCTGCAATGTAAAGAAATGGAGAAGGAGTAAGGATGTAGCTTAGTGATAAAGTTTGGTTATATATGTGAGGCCCTGAGTTCAACCCCCAGGACCCTCCAAAACAAACTGCAGTGGAGAAAAATTAAAAAGTAGGATATGGTGGGTGTGGAGGCAGACAGTGGTGCACCAGGTTGAGCATACATATTACTTTGTGCAAGGACATGGGTTCGAATACCTGCTCGCCAACTGCAGACCTGAGGATACTTCACTAGTGGTGAAGCAGGTGTGCAGGTGTCTTTCTTGCTTCCTCTCTGTATCCTCTGATTTTCTCTTCTCCTCTGATTTCCTATCTGTTCTGTTCTATTAAATAAAATAGAAAGAAAACAAAAATGGGAAAAAAATGGCTGTCAGAAGCAGGGGATTCATTATGCAGGCTCCAAGTCCCAGTGATAATCCTGATAGCAAAGAAAAAAAAAAGTATACGATGTATTACTTGGTGAAAATAAAGATCTAGAGGGTGACAACCTCCTCCATATCCGTAAGCCATTTTTAAGTTTTCATTGTCCACTTATGATATGGGAGTGGCTTTTCTTTCCAAACACCTTAAGTTATTTCAGGTGAGGTGGAAGCAGAATATGATTAGATTTTGTTTTATAATTTATGTATTTGACAGGGCAGAAAGATATTAAGAGAGCAGTTGGATATAGAGGGATACCTGTGGCACTGTTTCATTATTTATAAAGCTTTCCCCCTAGAGATAAGGACCTGGGGCTTGAATCTGAGCCATAAAGCAAGGTCCTGGTGAAAGTGTGCACTCAGTCAAGTGTACCTCTGCCTAGCCTCTTGATAAAATTTTGAACGTTGGTTCTATTTAAATTACTCTCTAGAATTTTGTAGGAGGCTAGGCAGTGGTGTACCAGATTAAGCGCACATAGTACTATGAGCAAGGACCTGGGTTCAAACCCCTTTCCATACCTGCAGTGGTGAAGCAGGTCTGCATGTATCTATAAATAAATAAATCTTTATGCATACATATAAAAACATATGCATTTATGTTTACACAGTAAACATTTAATATCTAGTACTGATAGCTCTGTTTTATTATGTCTTCATTTTTTTAATACTTATCAGTTTATAGGTAAAAATGTGGTTTTGGGCACCAGAAAGATACAGAAATGATATAGTCACGTCACAATAGGCATATCCTTTAGCAAGATGAACATTTAGATGGAACAAGTGTTATTTTCAGAGGTGTTACCTAGGCAGTAAAAATGTTTTAATCAAAATTAGAACTAGAAAACTTTTTGACTCTTCACCAGTGAATTATGAGACCAAAAGGTTGTTTGTTTATTGTTGCGATCGGGTTAGTCAATAATATATTCACCCATAACTCATTAGCTTGTTAATTGGGCCCTGTGTTTTAGATATGCAGTTACAGATAAAAACCCAGGTATGAGGCAGGAAAACTGTGATTAGAATTTCTGTCTCAGCAGCATCTGGCCAGGACTTTCTCTAAGTTCTAATTTCTTTTCCTTTCCTTTTTTCTTTCCCTCTCAAAGAAAGATGGAAACCTATTCTTGCATAATGTATCAGTACATCTATTTTGTAAATGAAACAAAAACTTGTTTACAGTTTGGGTTAACAGTACTTCACTGTTTTATATAAATTGATCTGGCTTGACTTAAGGGCTTTGTTTTCTTTACAGCTTTAAAGTCATTCTAATATTCAGTGCTTGAAAGAATCCCAAATTGTTCTTTATTGAAGTAAAAGCCTGGAGAGTTCTAAAATCCTGTTATACAGATTTTGGACCAAGAGAGTCTGAAATCAGCTCCTACAACTGTGACCAAGGTGCACCAAGTTTATAACAAAAACAAAACAACAACAAAAACATTTATCCTGTTAATAATCATTAGTTTGTTGTTGGGTTTCATTTTCTAAAGCTTGAGTGGGCTCTTAAATTTATCTATTTTCTACAATCTTGAGTCCTGGAAGGATGGTAATTCTCAGTGGTAGCTAATTACGATGCTTTACTTGGTCTCAGGGACTCAGCATTTTAGAAAGCTACTTCATTAGAGCATTAAAATAATGTGGGCTCAGTAATTTCATTTACTGGGTCAATAACCCATGATATCTAGAAAAAAGATTTAAAATAGTTTGTATATGATTATTCAAACTAGAAAGGGATTTTGAACTATAATTACCAAAGCTCTAAAGGAAAGTGAGCCTCTAAAGCAAGTATAAATATTATAGCTAAGTTTCTGTAATTCAATATGTTTAGCTCATCCAACAGTTTATCATAAGATTTTAACCCTGGAATAATACTTAAAGAAGCATATCATCAAAATATAGAAAATTGTATGTTTTTATCTCCCTTAAAAATTAGTTCTATTTCTGTATCTACTCAGCCCACTATGACTAATTCTTTTAAGTGTTCTTTCTTTTTTTTTTTTTTTTTTTTTTAGAGAATTCACACATTTCTCATTCACCTTTCCCTCTAGATATTTCACGTTTTGCTGTGAACACCCTAGATTTTAACTATCTTAGAGTTCTGGGTTATTTATTTGCTTATTTATTACTACTACCATACTTGCTGTTCTTACTTAAAATTTTTTTTTATTATTTATAAAAAGGAAACACTGGCAAAACCATAGGCTAAGAAGGGTATAACTCCACACAATTCCCACCACCAGAACTAGTATCCCATCCACTCCCCAACAGCTTTCCTACTCCTTAGCCCTCTGTTTAGCAGAGCTTTGCCAATTCTGGTTTATGGTAGTTCAAGTGATTTAACCTGGGACTTTGGAGCCTCAGGCAAGGAAGTCTATTTGCATAACCATTATGCTACCTCCTCCACCCTAAATACCTTAAATGTTAAGTACATTAGAATTTTGTAATTGTTGCCACCTGTAATTGTTGCTTCACTACTCTAGGCTAATTAAAAAAAAAGGGGGGGGGAGGGAATGACATCATAATATCAGACAGACTATGACCCACATAGTCAACGACTGCCACCTCTCCAGATTCAAAGGAGGTCTTGAAACTTTACATCAGGCTCAACCTGACGCTGTTGACTGGCTACGGAAGAAGGGCAAACGCTAGAAGAAGAAGAAGATCAAACCTTCAATGATACACTGTCAGTAATGTTGTGTATCTATATTGATTAGTTTTAAGAATGCTATTAGTTTTTTTTTTGTTGTTGTTGTTATTGGATAGAGGCAGAGAGAAATTGAGAGAGAAGGGGGAGATAGAGAGGAAGAGAGACAGAGAGACACCTGCAGACCTGCTTCACCATCTGTGAAGTGACTCCCCTGTAGGTAGGGAGTGGGGGGGGGGGCTTGAACTGGGAGCCTAACCAGTCCTTGCGCTTTGCACCACGTGTGGTTAATCTGCTGTGCTACCAAGAATTGACTCCCCAAGAATTCTATCAGTTTTATTAGTTTTTCTCTGTTGTGTTTGTATGGAATACTACTGTATCATTGGCACATGAAGTTGTTTTTTTTTCCTGTTAAAATAGTTAATATTTCCACCTACCTTAGGCATCCTCCATTATATTTGTATAGAATTTCCATATCAACACAAGATTTCTTCTCAACCCCTAACAAGTTTAATTTCCAAACTATGTTCCAACCATTATCCTATATTATGTTAATCAGAGGAGAAAGAGAAGAGGGAGGAAAACGGGGGAAGGAGAAAGAGGAAGAGCTGGCAAATAATTTCTTGAAGTTCTGAATTAGTAGATATGACAGATTTTAGTGCATGAGTTACCATAGGCTTTGGTGTTTATATCCACATTGGCAATTTTTGAGCAGTAGAGAATATATATATGACATTCCCTAACATACTGACTGGCCATAAAACACTGTTTTTTGAAGAACAACTAACATCATATGAAATGATACATCAATTTAGCTTTAGTAAGGCACTTGTTAACTGTGGCACTGGTTTCCGATTCAGAATGATGTTCCTGAGCCATGAGACTCAGCAAATAGAGTGCTTCTCCATGTCTCTCCCTCTCCCTCTCCCTCTCCCTCTCTTAGACACACACACACACACACACACACACACACACACACACACACACACACACACACAATAAATCTTAAAAAGCGTTTTGTTGAGAAATAATGAAATAAGAAAATATGCTACTCTGGGGTGGATTGGTGGCACAGCTGGCTAAGTACACATGTTACAATGCTCAGGGACCTGGGTTCAGGCCCCCAATCCTCACTTGCAGAGGGAAAACTTTTCAAGTGGTAAAGCAGTATTTTAAGTGTCTCTTTCCCTCTCAACCACTTTATTTCCTTTCAGTTCCTGGCTGTCTCTATCCAATAAATAAATAAAGATAATAAAAAATAATTTAAAACTATGCTATTCTTAGTTTACTTATTAAGAGTGTGTTATATAAGAGAAAATATTTTGATTTATCTTTTTATCAGGCTTTTGCTCAGCATAATGTCTTTAAAATCCATCCCTGTTAACTCATTTGTTTTCAGACATTCACTAGTGTTTCCTTGCCCAAGTGTATCAAGCATTTATCTCATTTCAGTTTGAAGGTGCTATAAGCAATGCTCATCTGAACATTTTCGTACATGTAAGAATTCATTTTTATATAATATGTAGCAAGGATCAGAATTCCTGGGTCTTAGATTTTAGGGATATATCTAAGCATACAGAACAATGCCATGTTTTTCCCCACCTGCAGGGGGAAAACTTCACAAGTGGTGAAGCAGTGCTGCAGGTGTCTCTTGGTGCTTCTCCCAAGCACTTCCTTCACTCTCAATTTCTGGCTGTCTCTAACCAATAAACAAATAAAAATTAAAAAATAAAACAGACTTCCAGAACAATAGCATGTTTTTCTGGAATATTAATGTAAAATTATACTCTTACCAGTTATTAAGTGGGATCTCTGGTTACCATACATTTTTCTTAATCCTTAGTATTGTTAGACATTTTAATTTCAGGCAACCAAGTAGATGGACAACAATTTCCTTGTTGCTTTAATTTGCATTCCCCTGATTACTAATGATAAGCATCTTCTCTTATGCTCATTTCTCAATTAAATTTCCTTTTCTGTATTGACTGAATCTTTTATCTATCTATTGCTTTGGCTGTCTGTTATCTTTTATTATTAGTTTGTAAAGATTTGCTATGTATTTTATATGTAAATACACATATCCCAAAGAAAGGGAGAAAATGTTTCTGCGTTCTGCTTCCTTGCTCTTTTAGTGTGGTCTTTTGAAGGACAGCCTCTCTTAATGTAACTTATTTCATATATTGTATATTGTAAGCATTCTTTTTTATTTCTTTTATGAAACAAATCTATCCTGATGTTATGAAAGTTTGGTCTTACATTTCCTTCTTGCGTTAGTTATTTTTTGTCTTTCAGATACAAGTTTTTCAATTTTTCAGGAACTGTTTTTATGCATAAGATTCTAGATTTACATTTTCCTCTAATATTATTTAATACTAGTTTTCAAATGTTTGTTTCCTCCAGTGTTCTACTTAATATTTTCCTCACAAACTACTCGAAGGGCTGATTTTGTTATTGTGCTCTATTATCCTTACAAATGTTAAATCTTCATATCAAAGTCTATAGAAGTTCTTGGAATATGGGGTTTTTGATTGGAATAACCTTGAATTTATAGATTTCCTTGAAGACATTTGAATCTTTAAATTGTGTTTTCTATCTCGTGAAAATCTATCTCTCTCTTGCACATGTAATCTTTAATGTATTTATTAACAAAATTTAATTTTTTCCCACAGAAATCTTGCATATTTGATACTAGACTTATTACTAGGTATTTACATTTTATATAGTCATAAGAAGATATACATTCTTAAATTTTCATTGTTTTTAACATATTGAAATACAGTCTATTTACAATCTAATTTGTTCCTAGCAATCCTACTAGTGATACTAAAGATTAATTATTATATATATGCATAATTTTCACCTTAGCATCCATGAATAGTCTTTCTTTGTTTGTTTTTCCATTATTCCCAATCCGTATAGCTTTCATTGTCTTCCTTGCCTCCCTGCATAGTTAGGACCTAAGAACATTCATTTCAAACCATCTAGCATTAAGTGTGAAGTACAGTATTTGCCACAGAATTTTGTTTTAACATATATATACACATATACATATACATATACATATACATATACATATACATATACATATACATATACATATACATATACATGACAGAAAAATTGAGAGGGAAGAGAAAGAGAGAGACAGAGATATCAGCAGTACTATTTGACTACTTGTTAAACTTCCCCCCTGAAGATGGAGGCCCTGGGGCTTGAACCCTGGTCCTTGTAATGGAAACATGTGCACTCAACCAAGTGTGCCACCACCCAGCCCCTTGGAATTTTATCTTCTATGGAAACATTTTGTTAGATTAAGAATGCACCCTATTACTTTACCTAAACTGAATTTTTCACCTTTAGTTAAAGTTGAATTTCATCATATTGTTTTTCTTTATCTACTGAGGTAATATAATTTTACTTCTGCAAAAATAATTTTTGCAACAATTAGAAATTATATTGGTCGATTTTGCTCAACTTTCATAGTTTGAAAATATTCCAGTTTCACTGAACAACCTTTTTTAATTGAAATAACAGGCAGCAGGAAAGCAATGAATATTCAGAATTAGGCATTTGGCAGGCACATTCTTGAAAATGAATGAAGTGGGCTTGTCACTTCAAGAAAATAACAGGCAGCATATTTTTCTAATGATAGAAGTTCAGCTTTCAAGTCAATTATCATTTTGAAAAATGTGTATTTGTCACTAACTTTCTGGTTTTTCAAAGTTAGAAGTTTTTCTGAGATCGGCAGTAATACCAGTTAATCTATTAAGTACTCATATAATAAAAATATTTAAATTATACACACACACACAGATACAGATAATCTCTCACAGAGCATCTTCAAATAACCAATGTTTGGTGTCACAAAATCACAGATTGGTTAAAGATCCATGCAAAATGTAAGGTCAATGGATTCCAGTGTAGCTGTAGGAAATTATTTTGCTATAATTTCAAATTCCAAGTTGCAAATAAAATTTAATGAAATTGCACCTGTCAATTCTGGATGGCAACCCAAAGAAAAATATTCATAGTTATCATCTCCCTTTCCTATTGCACATCTGTGTGATAATAGGTTTGTGTGATAATAGGTTTAATTCCAAGGAATTAAAAATAGTATGAGAATTTAAATGTCTTCAGTTAAGCTAGACATTTTTAAAAAATCCTAAAAACCTAATAGTCAAATAATGCCCCCCCTTTTTTTTTTTTACTAATTTGTGAAGAATGTAACATGTTGCGAAATATGAGTTCAGGCCTAGGGATCCTGGTTTGAGCCCCACCCCTACATCCTCACACCTCTGCCCCTGCTCCCCAGCTACAGGGCCCACTCACACACACACACCCCTATTTCACAAGCATGAAGGAGGTGCTTTCTGCCTTCACTTCCTCTCTGGATTTCTCTCTGTCCTATTCAACAATAACAAGGTCAACAAAATGATAAAAATGGCCTTTAGGAGCAGTGGATTCATAGTTCAGGCACACACTGAGCTCCGGTGATGACCCTGGAGGCAAAAAAAAGTATTATTAGCATGAATTGGGCATATTATAGTGATTTTTAAATTAACTAATGGATATCTTTAAATTTCTTCATTTGAAATTTCAAATACTAGTATCCATATGTATTTAGTTTACATAAATAATTTATTTGTGGAGTTATCAATAACTTTTAAGATTGTAAATAGGAACTGAGATCAAAATGTTTGAAAACTGCTACTCTAAGAATAAAACCAAGTACCTAAGCTTGTTAAAGTTTTGTGTTGTCAGGTGGGATGGATAGCATAATGGTAATGCAAAGAGACTCTCATGCCTGAAGTTCCAGGTTCAATCCCCTACACTGCCATATGCCAGAGTTAAGTAATGCTTAGAAAAAGATTTCTACTCCAGAAAATGATTTTTTAAAGTCTTAATGTTGTTTGACACTGAACTTTCTTCCTGACAAGGTGAGAACAAACCTTTCAACTATACCTAACCCCTCACAAATTACATACTGCTTATGCTGCTTAATATTAATTCCAACATTTCCTCTTGGTTTTTATTTTCAAGATATTTGCAATAATGTGTTTAGATGTGAATTTATTTTTTTATTTGTTTTGCTTGCAAATTATCAACATAGACCTTTTAAATTTGTCATGTCTTAAGTTTTGAAAACCTCTCAACTGTTGGTCTGCTTCTAAATTCTGCTTTTAAGACCCCTTCTGTTTCATTGGTTTAATCCCCCCTGCTTAACACTGTATTCTATTTACATAACCACTGTTAACTAAGCACCGCCCTGCCTCCAGGGCATTGGTTTAATCCTCACTGTTTTGCAGGCTTTTTCCTTCTCCCCACCCCCTATCCTACATACATCCTCTTCGGACCTGACTCTTCCACCTCAGGATATATAAGGACAGGATTGTGATTAGAGATAGCTTAGATTGTGCTGCGTTCCACATGAATAAAGACTGAACTGCGTACCACTCAGCCATGAGTCCCTGGTCATCTCTCTCTCCCGCCCGCAAAGCTAGACTGGCAAATGGTGCCCGGACAGGGACTGGCACTCAACTATTGTCCTCTGTCAATTCTGTTTTTCTGTTCTTTTTGGATTTTCAAATGAATATATTAGGCCTTTTTGTATTGACTACAGATTTTTGGGAAAAATACCATTTTACTCTGGACAGCTGCTTCTATCTTCTCATATGTACTTTAGCCTCTATATGTACTGCTTTGTCATCACCACTAAAATATAGTTTCTTTTCACTTAGACAATTGACTCTTTTAATTTACTCTCTTCCTTTGTTCCATCCACTTTCTGCTGGTAACCACCATTTTTTTTTCTTAGAATCTGAATTTCTTTCTGCTCTTGTTACTGATGATGATTTCATTCTTTGTCTTATGTATATGAGTAAAATCATATGGTACTTATCTTTCTCTGGCTAACCAGAGCTAAGCAGCTTTTCTCTGGCTATTTCACATAGCATGATATCATCTAGTCTTATTCATCTTGTCACAAATACCAAGTTTCTTTCTTTCTTTCTTTCTTTCTTTCTTTCTTTCTTTCTTTCTTTCTTTCTTTCTTCCTCTCTCTCTTTCTCTTCATATTTGGGTTCTCATGCATACATGATTTTACCACTCTGTATTGCTTTTTCATTCAGATGGACACACAATGAGGGGGGGAGGGAGGGAATTAGAGAAGGAATGAGGGAGTGAAGTAGGTAGAAAGAGAGGGAGGGAGGAGAGATAGCAGGAGAGAGATCACACAGCACTGGAGCTTCCTCTGGTGCAATAATACCTGCCAGGTGTCAGGATTTGAACCTGGACTACATGCAAGGCAAGGCACACACTTTATCAGTAAGCTAAACTTTCTGGACCAAAGTTTCATCTTTTATAGCTGAGCAGTATTACCCGGTATATATATATATATATATATATAGTCACATTGACTTATAACTTTTCAGTCATTAGAAACCTGTGTATATGAGTGGATGTGATATATTTTGCTTAGGTGTGTGGTAGACTGTAACACACAGGTTTGTGTAAGTGTCCTCAAAAACATTTGTACAGTGATAAGATTACCTAATGATGCTTTTATTAGATCCAATCCCCATCATGAAGGGACATGTGACTATATGCCACTTAGCCTTTTTTATTCATGGGCACTTAGCTTGTTTCCATATTGTAATTATTATAAAAAATGCTACATAATATAGACATCTATTTTTATTATTATTATCTTTATTGAATAGAAACAGCCAGAAATTGAGAGGGAAGTGGGTGGTAGAGAGGGAGACAGAGAGACAGAGAGACACCTGAAGCATTGCTTTACCACTTGCTAAGCTTCCCCCCTGCAGGTAGGGACCCTGGACTCGAACCTGGATCCTTGCCCATTGTAACATGTGTGCTCAAGCAGGTGTGCTACCACCTGGCCCCCAGACATCTTTTCAAATTAGTATTTTTGTAATTAGATAAATACTTAAGATTATAATACTTGAATATTTTTAGACAGACAGACAGACAGATTCATTAACTGAGGAAGAGTGAGAGCCAAAACATAGCTCCAGCATATGTGATAGATGCAAGAACAGGGACTTGAGATCTTCCCACTGTTTTCCATAGTGACTGCACCAGTTTACACCAAACCCTGAATGAGGGTTTCCTTTTCTCCACACGCAGCTATGAAGCAAAGTTCTCACCAGCATTTGCTGTTTCTTGTCACTTGGATAAACTATTCTTACCTCTCATAGTGCTTTTGGCTTGGATTTCCTTAGTAAGTGTCCATAAACATTCTCCCTCTTCCCTCTCCTTACCTTTCTCTCCTTTCCTTTTTATTTTTTATTCATTTATTATTATTATTATTTTTAACCAGAGCACTGTTCAGCTCTGGTTTATGGTGGTGTGGAAGATTGAACCTGGGACTTTGGAGCCTCAGGCATGAGAGTCTGTTTGCATACCCTCCACCCTCTCCTTTCCTTTTGACACCAGCGTTATTACTGGGAGCTTAGTACCTGAACAAAGAGAAACTAAGAGAGTAGGAGACATAGAGGGAGAGAAAAAGAGACCACTGCAGTTCTGCTTCCTTCCTGTAGGTGGGGAGCAGGACCTTGAATCTAGGTCCTTGGATATGGAACTATGTGCACTTAACAGTGTGAGCCATGGCCCACCTCCCCTCACCCCCAGATGAACATCTTTTCAGGCATATAGCTTTGGGGGAATGTCCAGATCCCATTTTTGTTATTGTTTGTTTGTTTGGTTTTGCCCATGTTGATTTGTACAAGGTTGTGTGTGTGTGTGTGTGTGTGTTTGTGTGTTTTGTAAACTCAATTCTTGCTGACCATATGATTTGTAATTATCTCTTCCCATTTAGTAGCTTGCCTTTTTGTTTTAATGATAGTTTTTTGCTCTACAGCCACTTCTTAGTTTGCTGTTTCCCCATTGTTTATTTTTGCTGTGATTGCTTTCTCTTTGGAGATAAGTCCTCAAGGACATCCCTAAGGCCAATGCTGAAAAAGTCTACTGACTGTGTTTTAGTCTATGCATTTTATGATTTCAGGTTGTACATTCAAGCCTTCTCTCCATTTTGAATTCATTTTTATGTATGCTGAGATAGTGTTGGTCTAGTTTCATTGTTTTACTTGTGGATTTTCTTTTCCAGAATACTGCTCAGCTCTGGCTTAGAGTGGTACTAGATACTGAACCTGGAACTTCCCAGCCTTAGGAATAAAAGTTTGTTACATAGATTACAGTGCTATCTATCTTCCCAGCCCTAGATGTCCAGTTTTTCTAACACTGTTTATTGAAGATACTTTCCTTCTACCATTGTATGTTCTTGGTTTCTCTGTCAACTAGTTACAGTTTCATTTGTAGCAGTAATTTAAGGCCTAGGATTCTTTTATTTCCCTCTAGGAAATGTTTTTCTTTACTTTTTCCCAGCTGTCAAAGTTTATTAGAAGATCGGAACTGTATTTTTTTTTTTTACCAGAGCACTGCTCAGCTCAGCTCTGACTTATGGTGGTGCAGAGGATTAAACCTAGGACTTTGATGCCTCAGGTATTGGAGTCTCTTTGCATAACCATTATGCTATCTACCCTCCACAGAATATCTGAACTGTACTGGGAAGAAAGAATAATGGTTATGTAGAAAAAGAAAAAGAGAGAGAGAGAGACTTTCATGCCTGAGGCTTTCAAGTTCCAGGTTCAATCCCTAGCACCACCATAAGTCAAAGCTGAGCAGTACTCTGGTTTAAAATATGTATCAAGACTACACAATACATTTTTTTTAATATTTATTATTTATTCCCTTTTGCCCTTGTTTTATTGTTGTAGTTAATATTGATGTTGTTGTTATTATCGTTGTTGTTATTGATGTCGTCATTGTTAGATAGGATAGAGAGAAATGGAGAGAGGAGGGGAAGAGAGGGGGGGAGAGAAAGGTAGACAGCTGCCGACCTGCTTCACTACTTGTGAAATGACTTCCCTACAGGGGAGGAGCCAGGGGTTTTTGAACTAGGATCCTTAAGCCAGTCCTTGCGCTTTGTGCCACCTGCACTTAACCCCGCCTGACTCCCTGAAATGCATTTTCTAAAACAGATTTTCAGAGTCAAGTGATTCACAAGAAGGAAGGTCACATGTTTATAAGACTAGAGCTTATTTCTTGTAGCCTGTCCCATTAGGAACCATAGAAATTTATTCACTATCATCTCTCTGTGACATTATTTAAGGCATCTCTCTCTCTCTCCCCCTCTCTCTCTCTCCCTCTATCTCTCTTAACTTTTATTTTATCTATGATTGGATAGAGATAGAGAAATTGAGAGGGGAGGAGGAGAAAAAAAGGGAAAGAAACAGAGAGACACCTGCAGTCCTGCTTCACCACTGGTGAAGTTTTCCCCCGGCAGGTGGGGACCAGGATCTTGAACCTAGGACCTTGCACACAGTATAATGTGTGATTTAATCAGATGTGCCATCGCCTGGTCCCTTTAAGATTTTTTAATCTCTTCTTTTTACTACCATTTCATATATATATATATATAATGATTTTTTTAAAAGATTTTATTTGGGAGTCGGGCTGTAGTGCAGCGGGCTAAGCGCAGGTGGCGCAAAGCACAAAGACCGGCATAAGGATCCCGGTTCGAACCCCGGCTCCCCACCTGCAGGGGAGTCGCTTCACAGGTGGTGAAGCAGATCTGCAAGTGTCTATCTTTCTCTCCTCCTCTCTGTCTTCCCCTCCCTCTCTCCATTTCTCTCTGTCCTATCCAACAACAACAACAACAATAATAACTACAACAATAAAACAACAAGGGCAACAAAAGGGAATAAATAAATTAAATAAATAAAAAAAAATTTTTTTAAAGATTTTATTTATTTATTGATGAGAAAGATAGGAGGAGAGAAAGAACCAGACATCACTCTGGTACATGTGCTGCCAGGGCTTGAACTCAGGACCTCACGCTTGAGAGTCAAGCACTTTATAACTGCGCCACCTCCCAGACCACAATTTACTACCATTTCTTTACAATGCACTTTAAAATGCATATTACTTGCTACTTCCTAAATTTTCAATAGTGAGTATACTACGTGCCAACTAACCCTGGTCAAGCTGACTGGTGTCTTTTTGTATATTCCTTCCTGTGCTCCAGAATAGTACTAGAAAGAATGTATAACTTTACAAGAGGTTAAAAAAAAAATCCATACTTAGTAAATGCCCACTGTGTTTCAATCTGCAATCCTTTTCATTCTTGCTCATAATCTTTTTCTTAAAAACTTACCATTCACCTGAAGTCTTTTAAATCTTCTTTAAAGTATCCCATCTCAACGTTGTACCTTTACTTGCTTTATAGACATAGGTCTCTGAAATTAAATCTAATCATAGTTGCCTCTTGTAAGATATATATATATATTTTTTTCTTAATCAGAGCACTCTTCAACACTGGTTTATGGTGGTATGGGGGGTTGGGACTGGGGAGCCTTGGGTATGAGAGTCTGTTTGAATAACCATTATGCTATCTCCCCTATCTGAAAGATCATTTGTATCTCCTCCTAGTCTTAATTCTTTCCCTACCACAGAAGTGTTCCTGTCTACTTTCTCCTTCTCCGTCTCCTCCTTCTTCTTTTATGCTCTTTTATACAACCTTTTTTCTTTTTCTTTTCCCTTTACTGGGGGGGATTAATGGTTTACAGTTGATAGTAAAATACAGTAGCTGGTACATATGCAATATTTTTTAGTTTTCCACATAACACTGACCCCCTCCCTTGTACCCCACCTAAGTCCTCCTCTGCCACCATGGTCCAGGACCTGAACACTCCCCCACTGCCCCAGAGTCTTTTACTTTGGTGCAGTACACCAAATCCAGTCCAACATTAACATTGTGTTTTCCCTTCTGTTCTTTTTTCCATTTCTGTCTATGAGTAGGATCATCCTATTTTCATCCTTTACTTTCTGCCTGTCTCACTTAATATGATTCCTTCAAGCTCCATCCTAGATGAGGTGAAGAAAGTGAGTTCACCGTTTTTAATAGCTGAGTAGTATTCCATTGTGAATATATATATTTCACAACTTATTCAACCACTCATCTGTTGTTACTTCCAGGTATAGACTATTACAAATTGTGGGGCTTCCAACAACAGATAAGTGGCTGAGCAAGTTGTGGTATATATACACAATGGAATACTACTCAGCTGTAAAAAATGGTGACTTCACCGTTTTCAGCCAATCTTGGATGGACCTTGAAAAAATCATGTTGAGTGAAATAAGTCAGAAACAGAAGGATGAATATGGGATGATCTCACTCTCAGGCTGAAGTTGAAAAACAAGATCAGAAAAGAAAACACAAGTAGAACCTGAAATGGAATTGGCATACCGCACCAAAGTAAAAGACTGGGGTGGGTGGGTGGGGAGAATACAGGTCCAAGAAGGATTCAGAGGACCTAGTGGGGGTTGTATTGTTATATGGAAAACTGGGGAATGTTATGCATGTACAAACTATTGTACTTACTGTTGAATGTAAAACATTAATTCCCCAATAAAAAAAGAAAAATAAAGTTTGAGACATTAAAAAAAATTACTATTTTTTAGTTTTATAGGACAGAAATTAAGAGGGTAGAGATGGGGTGAGCTTTGCTTCCCCACTGGTGAAGCTTCCATCCTGCAGGTGGGGACCAGGGCCTGAGGCCTTGAGCATGGTGACATATGCACTTAACCAGGGTGATTAAGTTTTTACAAAAGGTTGATATGGTCTGTACAGTACAGTTGGTATCAGAAAGTTTACTGGGCTTTCTCTCTCTCTCTCTCTCTCTCTCTCTTTCTCTCACTGCTTAGCTCTGGTTTGTTGTGAATGTGCTGGGGTTTTAACCTGGGCCCTAAGGGCCTCAGACATGAAAAAAAAAATTGTGGGGCTATGCACATACAATATACACAGATCTTTTGGATGGGTGTGTTTGGTTCCTTAGGATATATCCCTGGGAGAAGAATTGCAGGGTCATGGAGTAGGTACAACTTCTAACCTTCTGAGAGTTCTCCAGACTACTCCCTTCAGGGTTTGGACCAGTTTATACCCCCACTTATAGCGCAGGAAGGTTCCTTTGCCGCCCCCCCCCCCAACCTCTTCAACATTTGTTGTTGCTGTCATTTCTGATGTATGACATTTGCATTTCTCTGACAATCAATGACTTGGAGCATTTTTTCATATCTCTGTTGTTCTTTTAGATCTCTTCTTTGGTGAATATTCTGTTCATATCCTCTCCCCATTTTTGGATGGGGTCATTTGTTCGTATCTTCTTAAAGGCTATTCATCTAACTATATTCTATAAAAAAGGAAAAAAAGAAAGACTGTCTTCCCTGGGTTCTCATTCCATTGGTGGACCCTTCTTTTGTACTCATATTCAGTCCACCTCCACTGCCCCCAACCCTTTCCCCTGAAATTATAAAGTTACCAAAGTGTCTCCCAACTTAGAAAACAAAACAAATAAAATAAATATGTAAATCCCACAAGCAGAAATCAGATTTCTCTTACTTTCTCAATGTGACACCATCAGATGATGTGTTCATCTTCCTGAAAGGAGAAGAAAATAATACAGAGAGTGAAATGCCAGTTACTTCTGTTATTAGTCCATTGGATAAAAATTCCTTCTTGATCTGAAGAAAAGAAGTCTTTTTTGCTTTTCAGGCCATAAGAAGTAGGCTGCTTTCCCTTGGCATGCCAGCATGTTTATACATATCCATTTCCCTCAAGGAACTTCCAAATAAAGAGAACACATCATCTATGGCAACCGAGAAACATAGCTTCATGTTGTCTGTTTGAGAATTATTTCTTGACATTAACATTTTTATGAACTCTCATATTAAGTTTTATGCTTGGATATAATGCCACAAGGTAGGAACCAAGGTAAATGCCATATCCCAAATCCGCAGAGTCAAAGTCAAACTGTGGGTTATCAAATCTGTTTTTTTATGTGCTGTTACTTGTAGTGTGTGATTTATACACACTGCTTTTCAAAGGTGCTTTAGCTGAAAGATGCTGGTTTGTGGATGGGGCAGAGGCTGGCTTGGTTGAGCTGTGTTGATTTCTGTGTAGAACCGTCTTCACAGTTCTTTGCTCACAGTTAGAAGTGTGCTGAAAGTGACTTCAGGTAGATGGTAACAGCTTGCTTTATCATTCCTGAAACATGGGAAAAATTAAAATACATTTTTTTTCTTTGTCAAGCAATAAAAACAATGCCAGATTGTTAATGCCTCTCTGTACCTTTCACTTGAAAGACCTCAAAAGAACATCAAAGAGAATAAAGGCAAAATCTATTCCCCAGTGGCATCATTATACATGTTGAAACCTCTAAAACTCAAACTCTAAAGACATTCTGGTGGAGGAATAGATGGCAGCTAACTGAAGAGTGTCTCTGGAGTTCTGTTCTACCTGCTTTGTTTGAATCCATTCAGATTGGAAGAGGAGAAACAAAGATCTCATTTGTTTCCAAATGAAAGGAGTAAATTAGCGAGTGGTGAGTTGCTCATTGTCCTGGAAAACATGGAGGGAAGCCTGGAGTGCCCCTCCCCCAGCTCTAATCTTTTCAATTGAATTCTTAAGGTTAAAATCAAAACCACCATTCTCCAATAGTGTTAATAATATAAACTGGTTCGATTCAAATGTGATTTTCATTCTGAAATATTTATTGAAACACATATTTTTATTTGAGGTGAGCAAGTTTCATTTTAGATTTCAAGGCATCAAATAAAAATTTATTTTCCACGAGGGGCTAAGGAAGAAAGACAGATTAGCTGTATCCAGGGTTGTGTTTTCTTCCTGTGTGCTTCTGCTTGCTTTTCAGGTGTGGAATTAGCAGGTTTGGTTAAATTTTACTAGAGTTTTTGGTGACCTTTTCTAATCCTGACTGCTTCATAATTTAATGTCTTGACCTTCCTTTTCTGTACAGCCACCTCAGTGATAAATGCAGGGATTTAATAACTAGAACTAGTTGACAGGTGACCTTTTGTACATGACTATTTCTTTTTTTGCTGGGGAAACCACATTGTTTTGCAAGTTTTAATTCACAGATTTTAATTATCTAGTCTATTGTCTATAAGCTTATTCATGGAGAAGAAAGTAAAGGTTAAATATTTCATCCTTCTTACTGATTAAAATGTAAAGTGCTTGGCAGTTGTTCCAATATATCATTCAAAAAGGATAGGGTGATTTGTCAGTTTCTCCCCAAAGCAGGGAAGAGAGAAATTATCCATGGTGGTTGATAAGGGCAGGATGAAAAAAAAGTGACTAAGAAGGAGTTGTCTCATCAGTTAAATGAGAGAAAGTCTAAAGTAAACAGGAATTCTCAATGTGTACTAATAACTTGCCTATCAGACTGAATGGCTTGTTAATTTTGTTCATCTCTCCATTTTTTTTTTTGTCCTTTAAAAAACAAACAAAAGCAGGCAGTGATGAGCTGGCATATCATGGTAAGCTGCTTTCTACAATCTGCATAAATAATACATATTGCTTCAACATGAGCACATAAAGTTGACTGATTATTAAAATAACCACAGAACTAATGATACAAACAGGGAATAATAGCTATATCTTGCTTCTACTCACTCCCAAATTATCTTAGAATATAAGGCTTCCTTGATTTTCCTGTACTTATATTTTCAGAACTTTTTAAAAAATTATCTTTATTTATTGGATAGAGAAAGCCAGAAATCAAGAGGGAAGGGGGTGATAGGGATAGAGACAGAGACACCTACAGCACTGTTTCACCCTTTGCAAAGCTTTCCTTTTGCAAGTGGAGACCAAGGGCTCGAACCTGGGTCCTTGTGAATTGTAACATGTGTTTAACCAAATGTGCCACCACCTGGCCCCTCTCAGCATTTTTTTCAAACTGAATTCGTATGGCAAAAAACAGTAATGTTTATAGTAAAATGAAGATATGATTCAGGGTATTTGTGAAGTGACCTATAATGTAATCATTTTTCCCCAATCAGCAAATGCCATGGGATTTTCATAAATAAAGAAAGGTGAACCATTCATGAGTTATAGAACAGATTGGAAATATCCAGATAATACTGGTTCTGAATTCACCTCAGGGAAGCTTATAAGGCAGTGGGTAGGCGTTCTCTTTAGATAGAATACCAATTTATAACAGCATCTACCATGGCCTTTGTTTCTCTTTAGAGACAGACTGTAATCATTTAACACTTCAAGAAAAACACAACTCACTGCTGTTGTTACAAAAAGTCTGCAAAGCAAACTGAGTATGAAAACAGGAAGGGTCATTTTAAAGCAAATAGCATTGGTTGTGGTTGAACTTTCAGCTATATTTCAAACTGAAAATGTTAAGAAAAATTATTTTATTAATTTCTTTCATTGGTAATACCCTTGGTGGAAAGAAGTGGTTATTTCTGCTCACATGCAGATCGTAATCTATCTTCCTTCCTTTCTTCTCTTTTTGTCCTTCCGTCCTTCCTTCCTTCCTTCCTTCCTTCCTTCCTTCCTTCCTTCCTCCCTTCCTTCCTTCCTCCATTCTTTCCTTCCTCCCTCCCTCCCTTCCTCCCTCCCTTCCTCCCTCCCTCCCTTCCTCCCTCCCTTCCTCCCTTCCTCCCTTCCTCCCTTCCTCCCTTCCTCCCTTTCTCCCTTCCTCCCTTCCTCCCTTCCTCCCTTCCTCCCTTCCTCCCTTCCTCCCTCCCTTCTTCCCTTCCTCCCTCCCTCCCTTCCTCCCTTCCTCCCTCCCTTCCTCCCTTCCTTCCTCCCTTCTCCTGTCTCCTGGCTGTAAGTTTCCTTATTTATATATTTTTTTCTTTACTTATTTATAATCTCTTGGATAGAGACAGAAAAATCTAGAGTCAGGGGAGATAGGGAGAGAAAGAAGCAATAGTGCTTAACTGCTCATAAAGCTCCCCCACCCTTGAAATAGAGACCAGGGACTTGAGCCCAGGTCCTTGCACATGGTTACATGTATGCTCAACTGAGCACACCATGGCCCAGCCCTTTCCTTAACATTTCTTTCAGCCAAAAAAAAAAAGAATGTGCTATGTTGGTGAAATTGTTGATAAACAAATACGTGGTGCAGAGATAGACACGACCTTATACACATGATGCATAGGTCTCCACCTTCTGGATCATAGTCTAATTTTATTTGTTTGTTTGTTTGTTTATTTATTTAGTGTGTATGTGAGAGAGAGAGATAGAGGAGAGAAACACTGTTATGCTATCTATGTAGTTCTCTATATTGCTCTCATGTGATGTCAAGTATCAAGCTCAGGACCTCATGTGTGAAAGACATGCAGTTTACAGCTGAGCACCTCTCTGACCCACAGATGATAATTGAAGTGTTTTCATACACACACACACACACACACACACACACACACACACGCACGCACACACACACGGAATTGAATAGTGAATATTTCATTAATACCCCTTTTTAAATTACGTTATTAGTGTTCTATGAAATAAAACATATTTTCTTAACTTGAAAAGTACTTATTTTTCTCTGTATAGCATACTAATCTCAATTTCCTCAACTCTTTAATGAGAAATAAAAATTAACTTTTGAAGAATTTATTTTGAAGAGGGCCAGGTGGTGGTGCACCCAGTTCAACACATATGTTGCTATACATAAGGCCTGGATTAGAGCTCCCCACCCTCGCTCCCCAGCTGCAGGGGGATGCTTCAGGAGAGATCAAACAAGTCTGCAAGTTCTGTCTTTCTCTCTCCATCTCTGTCTCCCCACATTTCAATTTATCTCTGTCCTATCAAATAAAAACATAGGAAAAAAAAAAAAAGGAAAAAAAGTGTCTGCCGAGAGCTGTCAATTCATAGTGCAGGAACTGAGCCCCAGTGATAACCTGGAAGGAAAGAAAGAGGGAAGGAAGGAAAAAGAAAGGAAGAAAGAAAGGATGAATTATGAGAATTAAGTGGAATAATATAATGAAGTGCTGAGCAGAATGACTGACCTCTAATAGGTGTTTAATCAGTTATTATCAAGAAATATCACATATTATATTTTATGTATCACTCAGAATGCTTTCTTTCTTCTCTTTCACCTACCCAGCCATGAATTAGGTGCTTTTTTTTTTTCTTGTAAAGAGACACATTTTAGGATTAATTTTAGCAGAGAGAGTACTTTCTTTTCAAGGGAGTGTTCTAAACCTTGGCACCAAGTGGGAGCTCAGTGGTGCAGTAGTTCTCTCTCTCTCTCTCTCTCTCTCTCTCTCTCTCTCTCGGAATTAAAAAAAAAAAAAAAAGAGGGAAGGTGGTGCCTGGCAGTGGTGCACCTGGTTAAGCATACATAGTACTAGGTGCAAGGACCCATGTGGGACCCAGGTTTGAGCCCCTTGTTCCCCACCTGTCATGGGGACTCTTCAACAGTGGTGAAGCAGGTCTGCAGGTCTTTCCCTCTCTCTATCTTCCCTCCCTTAATTTTTCTATCCTGTCAAATAAAAATAGAAAAGTTAAAAAAAAATTAAAACTATCTACCTGGGTTGTGACATTATGTATGTGTAAAGCCCCAGGACTTTAAAACATTTTAATCAAAAAAAAATCTTATATGAATTGACCCTAGACTTTGTGGATTACAAAAATTGATCACAGAACTCTCTCATATGCTTTTTAGTTGTGCACTGAGGTTAAAACTAACACTAGAGGGCATCGGGTGGCAGCGCAGCAGGTTAAGTGCAGGTGGCGCTAAGCAAAAGAATCAGTGTAAGGATCCGGGTTAGAGCCCCCGGCTCCCCACCTGCAGGGGAGTCACTTCACAAGCGGTGAAGTAGGTCTACAGGTGTCTAGCTTTCTCTTCTGCTCCTTTCTCATTTTCTCTCTGTCCTATCCAACAATAACGACATCAATAACAACAATAATAATAACCACAGCAACTATAAAACAAGGGCAACAAAAAGGAAAAAAAAAAGGAAAACTAATGCTAGAATTCTAAAATTATTTTAAATCCCTCACTGTGCTGTACACAGAGTAGGTACTAAATAAGAATGGCTGTTTTCTAGCCAGGATGCTTGCTTATGTAAGTATAGAGTTACTATACTTTTGAAGAATAAGAAAATTCCCACATTAAATATAGTGATGTTACTATTTTAAAAATTCAGTGTTTTAGACCTCAGGTGAAATATTTGACAATTATGAGATTTCTTTCAGAGAGCACATTTGCCCTGACAAGTTTGGCTGAATATTTGTGATGATCTGTTTATAGACTTATAAACAACCAAGCCACTTATCTTCATATTTCAAATGTAGAAGAAAGTAAGATGAAGAGGCCAAATTTGTTTTTTATAATAATAATAATAAAAGAAACCGACAACAAAGAATTGCTCAACTAAAAAAGGAAAATTCAGAATTAAGATGGGTTTTGATAAAATGAAACCAGATAAATCTTTCCAAAGGTCTCGGAAAATCCAAGGCCTCCATCTAGAAAGAAAATGCTTACTGAGGCACAACCAAGCAAGTGGAGACATATGGAATAAAATTTCAAACAAGGGCTCAGTATCAAATATCAGATGAGTTCTGGGAGATCACAGTGCATTTTAACAAAGAAAGTTGAGATCACAAGATGCAGATGATAAAGCTAGTAAAAGGAAGTAAGATAACCAGATAAGAGTGACTCTTGGGAAAGCTCTCTATTAGTGTCTTGTTTGCTTGTTAGTTTGTTTACAGTCAAGACTTAACTATAGTTTGAAAGTGCTTTCAAAGGTATAAATCAGTCATTCTCTTCCTATCCCTAAAATTTCTGATTATGATCAGAAATGTTTCATCTAGCCCTGTGTTCTTATACTTTGAAGATGTCCTTGAAATGAACTAAAGCAGTAATCAGATGCAGTACATCTTCTGGTAACTCTTAAGAACCAGACCCTTGGGGCAGGGGGTAGGTTTTTGCATAATGCTTAGGCGAAGAGACTCATGCCTGAGGCTCTGAAGTTCTACACTCAGTCCCTTGCACCACCATAAACTAGAGCTGATCAGTGTTCTTATTAAAAAACAAAACAAACAAACAAAAAACAGGCAGTTAATCAGTTCTGTGAATAAATACTGTCTCTTAAGACTGGCCATGACTGGGGGAAGTAGGACTGGGAGGGGCATACTGGAAAGTGGGCCCTATCCAACCCTTGGATAGGGCCCACTTTCCCATATGCCCCTCCCAATCCATATCAAATAATATTGCATCCGCCGACCATAACCTAACCAACGTAACGATTGCCACCTCAACATGCTTCACCTCAGACTGTGTCCAGAGACTTCACATGTGGAATGACAACCCTTCAGCTTCATTACTTGGGTGAGACCTTTCCTTTTATAGTACATTCTAATTTCATCTCAGGTGGTTCACTTTCTAACAAAGTCCCAAAACCTAGATATACACCAGTTTCTGTGAGAGAGAGCTTATGTTCACACATATCCATAAACTACTGCAAAATATATACCTGAAAGCAGAAGTACACTAGAGTTTGCAGTGAGTACCTCCCTAACACTTCCTCTCCACTATTCCAAGCTTTGGGTCCATGATTGCTCAACAATTTGTTTGGCTTTGTATGTTAACTCTCTTTTCAATCACCAGGTTCCAGATGCCATCAGGATGCTAGCCAGGCTTCCCTGGATTGAAGACCCCACCAATGTTTTCTGGAGCTCAGCTTCCCCAGAGACACACCCTACTAGGGAAAGAGAGAGGCATACTGGGAGCATGGACCGACCAGTCAATGCCCATGTTCAGCGGGGAAGCAATTACAGAAGCCAGACCTTCTACCTTCTGCAACCCTCACTGACCCTGGGTCCATACTCCCAGAGGGATAGAGAATGGGAAAGCTATCGGGGGAGGGAGTGGGATATGGAGATTGGGTGGTGGGAATTGTGTGGAGTTGTACCCCTCCTACCCTATGGTTTTGTTAATTAATCCTTTCTTAAATTAAAAAAAAAAAAAAAAAGACTGGCCATATGCCTAAATGAATGGCATTATAGAAGGAATGGTTTCAAGATTACCACATGGCTGAAAGCATTGTATTTGTAGCACTCTGCCCAGCTACATCTTTGTCACATAAACAAGAGACTGTTGGGAGTCCGGAGGTAGGTTAGCAGGTTAAGCGAACGTGGTGCAAAGTGCAAGAACCTGTGTAAGGATCCTGGTTCGAGCCCCCAGCTCCCCACCTGCAGGGGAGTCACTTCACAGGTGGTGAAGCAGATTTGCAGGTGTCTATCTTTCATTTCTCTCTGTCCTGTCTAACAACGATGACATCAATAACACCAATAATAACTACAACAACAATAAGAAAACAAGGGCAACAAAAGGGAAAATAAATATTAAAAAAACAACAAAAACAAAAAAACAAGAGGCTGTTGTTCTGTGTTTGCCCTCAAGTTGTTAGTCAGCTGCTGACCTCATAATCAGCACAGCTGTGGCACCCCAGTATGTTGTCATGAAACAGATTGTGATGTCTTAATTGATCACTTTCAGAGGTTACAATTGTCAAGCGAAGCCACTATGCTGATTCTTATTAGTTAAATTAAGCCTTGTTACAGCAGAACCAGCTAATTCATGTGAATAACTATGACTGGGAAATCCAATGCAAATTGCTGCACTTTGTAAATTAGAACACATCTAAAGCTTTTTCCTTTATATCTTTGTTTTTTTTCCATTTTGTGTAGGCCATGCCCCCCCCCCCCCAAAATGTTTTTATTATATAGTAAAGCAACTTCTTGGAATAGTAAGCAACTTCACTATACCATATGCATCTTGGTGATATGTTGGTGTGTGCCATATGATACACAATTTAAATCAGGCAGTGATTTGCATGACTCTTAAGTTACTTTGGCAGGCTCAGCTAATTATAAAGAATGTCAAAGCCTCTTGCAAATAGCCTGGCAGAAGGAGTAGTGTGCTCTTTCTTATTGCCTAAAATCATAGTTTCTTGGTTGGGTGGGGAAGGGTCTTAGATCAATGCCTACTTCCAAGAAGCAACCCCTGGCACTTCTATTTAGTCTTGGGGAAAGTTGTTAAGTTCCTGCTGACCAAGCCTTATCACAGACTGAAGCTGACACAGGAACTCTGGAGAAGTAGAAGTATTTATTTGCACCAAAACACACATAAAAGTAAAGAACACAAACTCACACAGGTAAACACACAAAGGTCTCAGCTGAGAAGTGCATAAAGCTGGAACTTTAAGGTGGTCCCATAGCTTATGAGACCCTGAGCTCTTTAACCTAGAGATTTTTATAGCATTCCCAGATGGGGGTAGTCACTCTTAACTAAGGAGGGAGAGGGGCTTTATGCAAGCAGAGGGTACTTTCCACACCCTTATCTAATGTATACATTTTAAACTCTATCTTATGGTGTCAATCTATATCTAAGCAAAGCAGGTATTGCAGAAGCAAATAGAGCGGGTTAATTTCAAACTTTCAAACTTAAACCACACATTTTGCAACATCATCCTTGCAAGCTTGGCTAGGTTATCTAAACTGCTCAGGGGGGAGGAGTGTTCAGTGGTCTGTTTTTCTTGTGGCTACCAGGCTCTGAAGAAATGGGAACCTGTAAAAGAAACAGTTAACATATTTCACTCTTTCACAAAAGTGACCATTGCATTAACCTACAGAATCTCATTTCTTAGTAACCTGAGACTTGAACAGACTTACTCTACTTGGTGTCCAGACCACTTACTGCTTATCTTACTTTAGAGGTTCTACTTCAGAAGTTGTGTTAGACCTATTGATAAGAGTTTTGAAACATCTCATAATGAAAGTTTGTGGACTTTGCAAGTTGAATCTTTTTTCTGGATTCTAAGTTTTGACATATCTAATGAGTAGATTATCTATCATATGTTTATAAGTATAAAAATCAATCAGATAAAAAAATAAGCCAATGAAGAAAATCTAACTTAACAACATTTAGTGCCCAAAATATAAAAGGTAGCATAAGAATGTTGATCAAAGTAGCTTTCAGTATAAAGTCATAATACTTACCGGAAGGTAGGTAGATGGGTACTTGTATATACCCATAAATAGATCATTGTGAAAAGATTAAAAATCCTTTTGAGGGAGACCTTTGACAAGATCCAGCACACTTTCAATAGTGGAACTTTTAGAAAATGGAAATTGATGGAAAATTCTTCAATCTATTCTAATGTATTGAGTATATACAGCAAACCCACAGCTAGCATCATATTCAATGCTGATAAGCTTCACAATTTTCCTACTAAATCAGGTAAAATATAGGATTGCCCACTATTACCATTGCTATTCAACATATCTTGGAAGTACTAGCCAAAGCAATTAGAGAAGAAAATGCATAAAAGTGATGTACATTGAAAGGGAAATAAAGTTGTCACTGTTCTTAAATGATATGACAGTATGAACAAAAAATCCAGTAGAATCTAGTGGAAGCTCTGGGAGACTGTTAGACAATATAGCCAGACATCAGGCTACAAAATTAATATACAAAAATCAGTGGTATTCCTCTATGACAGCAGCAGTATCTTTCATTTTTGTTTTGTAGAATTTATTCTTGTTCCAAATCCCAATGTCCAGAACTTCTACTTTATTTCAGTCTCTTCTCAAATATTAATTTCCCCTTCTCTGATTATTTCACCAACATACATATAAGTACACATACACACACACTTATATCTTAACCCCCTTTTTGCTTTAATATTCTCCAATTACGAATTATATTTATTGAGCATAGTATAATATATACTATACTAGCATTTGCATTGCTTTGATTTCCCAAGTAATATAAGCTCTGAAGCAGGGAATTTTGTTTAAATTCATGCCTATTTCCAGTGAGTCCCTAAACTTTAGAACACTCCATGGAACAAAGTAATAGATATTCAATCTTGACTCATTTGTATTGATAGAAAAAAATGATGTGTTGCAGCTACGTGAAAAGTATGCAGATGACTCTTCTGAGGCACTGACCCTCTCAATTTATCCACATCGATTGAACTTGTTGCTGTGCCTGTTTTGAATTGCTTTACTCTTTCCCTCATAATCAACACTTACAGAAGAATTGGAAAACTCTATTAGTTTCAGTAATATTAAGTTCAGTGTTCAGACTGCTAATAAATTATTTTCATTCAGTTGCTTTCATTTCCTATATCATTTTATGTTGAGCTCCTATGATTTTTCAGAGATTCTTGGAGTTGCTATTTAAAAAGGAAGAAAACAAGCAATGGCTCTGTTCTTTAAAAGCTTATGTCTTATGGACAGAAATTATTAAACAGTAAATTAAAGTACAACACAAGAAAAATAAAGTAGCCAGTGTGAGAAAAGCCACTGACCAGTAAGTTAAATACAATTCTAGGATTAAATGTCAGATACAAAATGTGAAATCTCACAAAAGGGAAATAGAAGATGTTAATCAACAAAGCATGCTACTCCTTTATCATTGTTTTCAAAGATGAGTGACTTTCTTCATGTAGGAGAGAAATGCAAAAGGAATGTATTTGGTTTGTGTGGGAAGAAAGAATGGAGGCAGTAATGGAAGTCACAGTGGGTTCAGAGTTAGAAGATCTTGTTTTGAATTAACTACTGCCACTTGAATTTATCATCTGCAAGTCCTAAAAGCTGATGCTTCACCTCTGTGAGTCTCTTCTGCCTCATAAGTTTAAAAGAAAGTATCTCATAGTTACGGTGGAAATAAAGCAAAGAAACAAACTCAAGTAAAAAGCAAGTCTTAAGACACTGATACTGAGGCCACCAAAGCCTTAAGAGGGAGAGAGAAAGGGTCAAACTGATCGATGGTGGGAGAAGTATTGTCACTTCGGTGGTGGGCACATGGAATAGCAACATAGAGTCTAAGAAAGGTGAAATTTAACTCCAAAAACATACGGTCTCGTAATTTTAGTCATTTATTTATTATTGTATAAAGACAGAAATTGAGAGAGGAAAGGAAGATAGAAAGGGAAGAAGACAGAGACATCCGCATACCTGTTTCACCACTTAAGAAGCTTTCCTCCTGCAGACGGAGACCAGGGGTTTGAACCCCAGTCCTTGTGCATTGTAATGTGTGTGCTTAACCATGTTCGCTACTGCCTGGCCCCAACATAGTCTTGTAAGCCAGTGTTATATTAAAAAAAAAACAAACAAAAAAACTGATGGTTAAACTAGCACTAGAAAATATCTTTATGTTCTTAAGCCTTTCTACACCCTAGAATAAATATAAACAGACCAATTAGCATGTTGATACCAGAGAATTTTTTTATGTATATCTAATATTTTTGCTAGCCTGAGTTTTATCTTAAGTTGTCCTCGGCACAGAAAGTCATTTTCAGAAGCTTGCATTTGCTCAGTTTTCCTGAGGCCAGCATTTTTTTCTTTGTCATTCTTCTATGAGAGACAGAGGGGCTCCAGAAACAGGGAAAGAAGGAGAGTTACCAAAAGCATTGCTTTTCCCTGTAGCTGTACCCAAGCCCCTAGTCCTCAGGCATGATAATGTGTTTGTGCTACTGGGTGAGATGCTTACTGACTCCCATGAACTTTTTATATTTTTAACAACAACTACATAGCCATTTATATGTAAGCAAATTAATTGGTGCCTATATGCCCTACTTTCTTTTAGTCACTGTCCTTATTAAAGAGATTAAATTTTTCTGTATTTCATTTGAAAGTATAATTTTGAATGAAAAGTTATCATGGGTTAAGTGTATATAGTATGAATGATCCTGGTTGGAGCCCCCACTGCCCACCTGCTGGGGGGGGGTGGGTCACCTCACATGAAATAAAGCAGGTCTTCAGGTGTCTGTTTTTCTCTTCCTCTCTCTATCTTCCCCTCCCTTCTCAATTTCTTTCTGTCCTATCAAATGAGAAGTAAATAAAATAAAATTAAAAAAGCCTCCAGAAGCAGTGGATTTGTAGTGCTGGCACCAAGCCCCAGCGACTAGAGGCACAAAAGAAAAAGTTATCATATGGTGTTGAAGAAAAAGATAACTATGTTTTATTTATTTGATTATAAACCAACACAAGGAATAAATTTATTTGATTATAAACCAACACAAGGAATAAATCTAGTTTGATAATTTGCGGCAGCTACTCTAAGTGTATATAAATCCTTCAGAGATGTTCTTAAAATTAAGCATGAGTAATATCTGAATTTTCTACACACACACACACACACACACACACACACACACACACACACACACCCCACCCCACCCCACCCCACAGAAGAGCGTTTTTGGGTAATGGAAGCTTACTAATTTGCATGTCTCTCTTGCCTTGTTTTTCAGCCTTTGCAACTGGACTGTGACCTTTGTGCCATAGTGTCAAATTCAGGTCAGATGATTGGCCAGAAAGTGGGGAGTGAAATAGATCAAGCCTCATGCATTTGGAGAATGAACAATGCCCCCACCAAGGGCTATGAAGAAGATGTTGGCCACGCGACAATGATCCGTGTTGTGTCCCATACCAGTGTTCCTCTTTTGCTAAAAAACCCCGATTATTTCTTCAAGGAGGCAAATACCACTATTTATGTTATTTGGGGTCCTTTCCGCAACATGAGGAAAGACGGCAATGGCATCGTTTACAACATGTTAAGAAAGACTGTTGCAATCTATCCGAATGCCCAAATTTATGTGACTACAGAGAAGCGCATGAGTTACTGTGATGGAATTTTTAAGAAGGAAACTGGGAAGGACAGGTGAGTCCTGAGAAGCCCCTTACTATCTTTTATAATAAATCCTTACTGAATTATTTTGCCCCCTATCAAGTGAAAAGAATATTCTTTGGACTGATTTTTTTTGATTATTAGGATTACTTGATGAGCCAGCAGCTAGGCACCACCTGTGCTACTTCTATCTTTCCATTTCCATTTCAATTGGCTTGTAGCTCCAAAAATCACCGAATGCTTCTCTAAGATATCTTTTGATCTGTTCTTACTTAGTGCCATTTACAACTAATTAAAATGGATTTTTACCCCAAAGAAGAAGCCTATGGATATATGTTTCAAAACATAGAAATGTTAGGGAACATTAGACCCTAAACTCTTTTAGAAGTTATGGCAAAAATCTACCTGAGAACACAAATAGAAGAAATTATTGATTTTCTAGTAAGGTTTTATAATTTCCCTCATGCAAATAGACCCTAAGATCCTGAATAACATAAAATGGTTTTTAACAAGCAGAATTCTGTAGTAAACCTTACATTTAATCATTAACGTGGGTTGTTGGAAAAGAAACAAAATGAATTATAAATACCATCCACAATCCAAAAGTATGTTTATTATACCTGGGGTTTTTTGGCAGCATTTTGTAACCTACCCTGCTCACTTCTTTTCTTTTCCTATTTCTACATTTCCAATTCCTTTCTTTACTTCTACATAATCTATTTTACATGAATGTTTGCCATATTCCCCTTCATTTTGAGAAGGTAGCCAGTATATGGGAGAGAAGTAGAATTACAGTCAATCTTTTTTCATAAACCAAATTCTAATAACTGCTGAAAGATGATAAAGTAATTGCTAAAGTTTTTAATTATCTTGAAACTTGCTTATTTGATTAATATCACAGATAATTAGAGCTATGCTACAAGTTCAGAATTAACATTCTGATTTTCTCAAAATATAATCATTTAATATTATCAAATCTACACTTTTAACTATACTTGAGTGTGTGCTTGGGAATATTATCTGATATTTAGATATAATTTGCTTATACTTATTTAAAATCCTGTATGGATTGATATCCTCACTTATTTATTCATTTATTGATAAAGCCAGAATGAGATGGAGAGGGAAGTCTGGAGGGGCACGAGGGAGACAGTTGTAGTGCTGCCTCACAGCTTGTAAAGCTTCCCTCTTGTAGGTGGGGACAGGGATCTTGAACCCAGGTCCTTGAACATCGTAACATATACGCTTTGCCAACTGTGTCCTCACCCCAGCCTCAATTTTCCTATTAATACCCCCACCCCACCCTCAATTTTCCTATTAATAATATGTTAGGATTATCATTTTCTACTTCAGAGGATCAAAAATTAAATAGTTTTTAATGAAATAAAAGGCACACAAAAACAAGCAAACAAAGAAGATCCTTCCCACTGCTAGAGTTAGCAAGAATTCTAGTGTAAGATTTGAATTTGGGAAGTATTAGCTGTTCAATGAGAGAAACAGTAGAGATAAAAGGAGTAGGGTCATGCCTCAAAGACATACTCTTACCCGTGGTAACATTATGTATAGATGTGACTATTCTGAGTGGGGTTTGGGAATTTCTGCTCTTTCACTAGCCCAAAGCAATATAATTAATTAGATATATCTAGCATTTCATTCATCATAGTTAGCCCTCAGGGTGTCCCCAGTCTTAACTGTCAGTTCTAGAATCATTTTGGTGTATCACAGGAGAGCTTAACCAGCTTGTGTTCCTATATGGTTCTAGCATGTTGACTTTTGCTGTGAACTTTCACAGCAAATGGTACTAAATAAAATGGTACTAAATGGTACTATATAAAATGTGTGGATTATTGAGCAAGAGCTGGTAGGGAATAACATGAGAAGTTTCCCTTCATTACTATGTTAAGGAAAGCTGCATAGTGAGAAAATGCTTAGTAAGAAGATTTAATTTTCAGGTGTTGTTCAATTGAAAGCATTAGTGAAATGAAAGTGGGGGAGACATCTCTTGCTCTTGTTCTTGCTCTCTTGCTGTTTCCTTCACTGAATCTATTCTTGACTGCTTCACAGAGTACTTCTAGAAGACCAGATTTTTGCCAGTGTTTTAGAATAAGCTGAATGGATGGTTTTGGTCAAATCTGGTTGGACTGCAAAAGCTGTTGTTGTCACGATTATTTAAATCTATATCTATTTAAATATATATCCTAACTAGTTACCAGGTGATTATTGTTCACATTCTATTGTCTAAAAATGTTCTATATTGACATGGAATTCTTTGTCAAATTTTAAACAAGATATTTTTATTGATAATTCTTTTTGAGAGGAATATATCAAATTTGTCAAGAGAAAAATAGCATAATGGACCTTTAATGACCTCTGTTCAGATTGAGCTGTTATAAATTTTGACCAATATTATTTCATCACTACACTTTCTATTCTCAACAATTGTTTTGAGACATCATAGTATTTAATTTAAATATTTCAGCAGATATCTCTGAAAGATAAGGATTGTTTAAAAATGAACAGTTTCACTGTCTGACATTTAAAAAATAAGCAATGCTTCTTAGTAACCATTGTGAATGATGTTGTATGTATGTTTGCTATATATAGACTCCACTATCTTGAGGAATTTTCCATCTATTCCCATTTTTGTAACGTTTTGATCATAAAGGGATGTTGGATTTTGTTAAAGGCTTTTTCTGCATCTATTGATATGACCATGTGGTTTTTGGTCTTGCTTTTATTAATGTGGTAGATAACGTTGATTGATTTACATATATTAAACCAACCTTGCGTGCCTGGGATAGACCCCACTTGGTCATGATGAACAATCTTTTTAATATATTGCTGTATCCAGTTGGCTAGAATTTTGTTCAATATTTTAGCATCTATGTTCATCAGAGATACTGTTTTGTAGTTTTCTTTTTTGGTTCTGTCTGTCTGCTTTTGGTATCAGAGTGATATTGACTTCATAGAAGCTGGAAGGGAGTATTCCTGTGTTTTCAATTTTCTGGAAGACTTTTAAAAGTAGAGTTATTAACTCTTCCTTGAAGGTTTTGTAGAATTTAGTTGTAAAACCATCTGGTCCAGGACATTTATTCTTGGGAAGGCTTTTGATAATTGTTTCAATTTCATTGGCTGTGATGGGCCTGTTCATGTTATCATGTTCCTCTTTATTTAATTTTGGAAGTTCATAGGTATCCTGGAAATCGTTCATTTCTTCCATGTTCTCTAGCTTGGTGGCATATAGTTGTTCATAGAAGCCTCGCATGATATGTTGAATTTCTGTGGTGTCTGTTGTGATATCTCCCCTTTCATTTATAATCTGATTTATTTGGGTCTTCTCCCTTTTTTGTTTTGTGAGTCTAAAAGTTTGTTGATTTTGTTCACTCTTTCAGAGAACCAACATTTACTTTTGTTGATCCTTTGTATGGTTTTCTTATTTTCAATGCTATTTATTTCTACCCTAACTTTAGTGATTTCTATCCTCCTGGTTGCGTTAGGGTTCTGTTGTTCTTCTTCTTCTAGGTCTTTAAGGTGTACAGTCAGGTTGTTTATTTGTGCTTTTTCTTGTTTCTAAAATGTGTGCTTGTAAGGCTATGAACTTCCTTTTCAGTACTGCCCTTAGCTGTGTTCCAAATATTTTGATAGCTTGTATCTTCATTTTCATAGAACTCTTGAAACATTTTGATTTCTTCCTTTATTTCCTCTTTGACCCAGTAGTTGTTAAGTAGTATACTCTTGAGCTTCCACATTTTGGGACTATTACTAACCTTTTGTTTATTAGTGTTAGTTGAATTCCACTGTGGTCTGAGAATGATTGGGATGATTTCAATGGTCTTGAATTGGCTGATGCTGTCTTTGTGACCTAACATATGGTCTATCTTTGAGAATGACCCATGTGGACTTGAGTAGAATGTGTATTCCAGTTTCTTGGAATGAATGACTCTGAAAATGTCCAATAGTTCTACTTTATCTATCTCCTCATTTAGCTCCCTCATGTCTTTATTGATTTTTCTGCCTGGATGATCTGTAAAGTTGAGAGAATGGGGTGTTGAAGTCCCTTACTATGACTGTGTTTCTATTAATATATTGCTTTAGCTCTTTCAGTAGATGTTTGATGTATTTAGATGGCTTCTCATTGGGTGCATAGATGTTAATAATTGTTAAGTCCTCTTGATTGACTGATCCTATGAGCATTAAATAATGTCCATACATATCTTTTTAAATTTTATTTTTAAAGTCTGTTGTGTCAGATATGAGAATAGTTGTTCCTGTCATTTTTTTGTTGTTGTTGTTGTGGGCCATTGGCCTGTATGATAGTTTTCCATCCCTTCACTTTTAATCTGTGTTTGTCTTGTTGATTTAGGTGGGTTTCCTGTAGACAGCATATTGTTGGGTTGTGTTTTCTGATCCATCTTCCTACTCTGTGCGTTTTAATAGGTGAATTCAGGCCATTGACATTTATTGATATCAAAGACTGAAGATATTTTGATGCCAGTCTTGTAGATTTTTAGAGTGTTCTGATAGATGGCCTATTTATAGTGGTCTGACTGAACTTTCAGAACTTCTTTCATGGCAGGCTTGGCGATAGTTGATTCTTTCAACTGTTGTTTGTCTGAGCAGGTTTTTATGCTTCCATCTAGTCTGAATGACTGTCTAGCAGGATACAGTAGACTTAGTTGAAAGCCTTTCTCATTGAGCACTCAATAGATATCTTGCCATTCTCTTCTGGCTTGTAGTGTCTGTGTGGAGAAGTCTGCTGTTAATCTTATGGGTTTTTCTCTGTAGGTGACTCTTTGTTTTTCTCTTGCAGCCTTCAGGATCCATCTTTATCCGTATTCCTTTCCATTTTAAATATGATGTGTCTTGGTGTCTTTAAGTCTGGATTAATTCTGTTTGGGACCCTTTGGGCTTCTTGAACCTTTATGTCTTTTTTGTTGTCTACACTAGAGAAGTTCTCAGCTATTGTGTCCTGAAGAATGATTTCTTCCCCTCCCTCTCTTTCTTTCTTTGGTAAGCTAATAATGCCTATATTATTTCTTTTGAAGTCATCCTATATGTCTGTTGTTGTTTTCAGTATCTCTTAATCTCTTTTTGAGATCTCTTCCTTCTTTTTTAGTTATGTCCTCGATCTTGCTAATTCTGTCTTCAGCCTCATTGATTCTATTCTCTCTCCCCTCTACTGTTTTCTGGAGTTCATCTATTTTATTACCCTGTTCTGATACTGTTTTAGCTTGTTCAGCTAGTTGTGTTCTTAGTTCAACTATTTCAGCTTTCAGCTCTCTAGTAACCTTGAGATAATATGTTGTTTTCTTCCAGAGTCTCATTTGTTGTTCCTGCATTTCTGATGACAATTCTTTCAAACTCTATACTCTCTCCTGTGACTATTTCCTTAACAAGCATTTGGATATTAACCTCACTATTTTGTGGTTCACCCTTTAGGGGGCTTTTACCTGGACTCTTGACCTGGTTCATTTCTCCAATATTTCTTCTTGTTGGTTTAACCATTCTATATAGTATGTTATGAGGTTCCTCTCTCAGTACTTTTCAAATTACTGATCACTCTTGCCTGGATTGACTTGTATCTAAGTAAGGTACTTAAAGAGTTCACAGTTGTGGAAATTGACAGTTGTTTAATATTATTTCAATCCCTGAGTTGGAGCACAATGGTTGTTGAAGCCTCTTTTGTTCTTTTTCTTCCTTGTAGGCTATGGGAAGCTGAGTCTTTTAAACTATAAGTAGGCTTCTTAGCTTAATCACTCACTCCTAATCAAGAGATAAAGTAGGGTGGGGGAGAGATATCACAATGGTTACACACATAGTCTCTTACACCCCAAGAATCCAAAGCTTCAGGCTCAATTCAGCTTCACTGCCAAGCCAGGCAGCACTGCTGGGCTCTGGGAGTTTTTAAACAAGTCCCGTTTATAGTCTGTAGGTTCTGAGGCAATTATTCACCATGTTCTCATCAGGAGAACAATGTGGAAAGGCTCCCACTATACAGCCCCAGTGGTAGGACATGGAAGTGTAGCTCTTCTCCTGAGTTTCCTGGTCAGTTCTCTGTTCCCAGATGTCAGCACAGTGCCTCTCCACTGGTGCTCCAGACTCTGAGGGCAGTAGCAATGGAGACTCACAGTTGCATTTGGTGAGTCTTAGGGGAGTCCTTTCCTCCCTTCAGCAGTCTTTTTGCTGGGAAAGCATACTGGAGATGATGCCTCAACTGGTAAACTGCCAGACTGTTACCAGCCACTCAATCTCTCCTTAGGCTACTCTCTATGAGCCACATGTGTTGGTACTCACTGTGGTTTAGTGGGTTCCTGAAGTTGTTCTAGTCCTGCCTTGTTGTAGTCCCAGGTGGTCTCCTTTGGTATTACTAAGGAGAGAAACACAGCTGCTGCTCCATAGCCCCACTTCTGGAACTCCTTAAAACTTACTTTTTTCTTGCTTCTTCAAATCACTGAAATTCTTTTAAAAAAATATTAGCCAGTCCCAACTAAAGTGGGTATCTTTTTCTTTTTCAGTAGCTTTTTTTCCCCATAAGGGATTACTTTAATACAGAGGCATGAAGTAGTAAAAGAAATATGTATACTATAAAATTATTTAAAATGGGTTTAGGCCAGCTCATAAGCATATTGGAATAGTTCTTCAAACTAAATAAAATTTAATTTGCTTTCTTATCACTTATGGAGTAAAATTATTTGTCCTGTCAATTTAAAAAGGTGACCTTGTGGGAAAGGCTGTGAGAACAGAAGAAAAGGCTGCTTGCCCTATTTCTCTTCATGTGCTGTGGTTCAGCTTTCTTTGGAATTCTAGACCCTTTGTGCAGTAGTTACATGTATATTTTGACTTATACTTCTTTTGGAAACAAGAATTTTAAATTCTGTAGTGACTTTTATTCTTTCCATATGCCTTTGCAATTAAATATTTTATTGTCAAAATTGTTTGGACCAAATATATCTTTTTCTGCCTTTGAATAAATGATTGGTATGCATAAATAATATTACCCCACTGACATTTACACATTTGCATTAATACATCTTATGACTGAAATACCCTAGAGGTGCCATGACAGGGCTGACAGCGGCACATGGTACCACACTCAATGTTTTGAAGAATGTGATTATGTTCCCAACCATGTACAGATGCAAAAAGAATTTTTTTAGCTCTCTTAGGGAAGCTGTGGGCAGGTAGGCAGTTGTAGTTTGCATCCTCTTTAGAAATACTTTGGTAAATTCAGGCACATTATTTAATTAAGCAATCATTAAGAAAGCTATAGTTCCCATTAAATGCACACGGCTAATTCAAGACTGATAAAGGGCCCTGAGCTGCCTTAAATAGGTCTTAATTAGCTGGCACCGATGTGACTCCACCTTCAGGGATGGATGAAATTAATGAAAGAGAGCAGCAAATAGATCAATGTTTCAAGACATTATTCCCTCAGGTGCTGAGGATAAGAAGGGAGGGGGTTGCTTTAAGGATCATTTAGGAAGTAGAATACAAAAGTCACTTTCAGAAAACATTGACAAAATGGGAAACTGATCATAAAAATCAAGATGACTGCATGGTTAATCTCTGCTAGTATGGTCCATCCATCCCCATTCAATCTTAAGGAGTAAATGAACAATCAGTGATGTAATGTTTCCTGCTACCTTTTGCTGGAGACACTTTGTTGTCTGGCATGGATTTTAGGTGGAGCTCAGATTTTACTACTGATATTTCAGTTTAGCCATTTTGAAAGTCTTTGTGTGCTGCTGTGATCAGCTTTAGGGATTCAGTTGGCCTTTAGGTTTGCAAACTCTTAGCAGTTTCTTCTTATTATTATTGTTTTAAATTTAATTTCGTTTGTTATTGGCTAGAGATAGAGAGAAACTGAGAGGGGGAGAAAGATAGGGAGAGAGACAGAGACACCTTCAGCTCTACTTCACTCTTAAAGCTTTTCCTCCACAGGAGGGGACCAAGAACTTGAACCTGGATCCTTGCACACTATAGTGTGTGTGCTTAACCAGGTGCACCACCACCTGGCCCCAACCCTTAGTGGTTTCTACAGTGAGATGAGATTTCTATTCTCTCCCCTAATAATTTAGAAAAATCTGGGAATTGCCTCTATTGGGGCATAGAACAGGTATGCTTTACAAAATGCAGGAAGACTAAGAATAGCATCAACAATAAAAACAAAACAAAATACTACTTTAGGCTGGCTCAGTAATGAAGCACATTGACATGTCTACTTAACCCAAAGAAGTACTGTTTACTCTACCGTGGATTCAAAAAACAAAGAAAAAAATAGTTGTTTCTAACTCCAAATAAATAGGGAGTGACTCTAGGAGAACCTGAAGAAAGAAAAAGTAGGCTAAGTAGAAAAATTCTTGGAATGAAAAATGGAGCACATTGTGGAAACGTTAGTATTATTTCTTCCTTCTGTCTGAAGACAGTCTTTACAAATGCAGCATCTCAGCACATTTTTAGGAGCAATGGTGACACACCTCTGTTAAATTGAATTAATGTCCCCACCCCAGATGATGTAGCTGGCAGGACCAATATGTTCACACAGCAGTCATGGCAGACCCGCAGGATTCCAGAGTTAAAAAGCATAATAAGGCATCTACAGCTGTGTTTTCATTCTAACAAGCATTAGGAAGAAGAGGACTTCCTTTTCCCTACTATTCATGATGGTATCCATTGACCTACATTAGGCCTCCTCTATGATATACATGGGCTGGGAATGAAAAATTCAGTGAGAAAGAGGTAAAGGTTTATTTTAATAATGGGGAGTCATGTGTTTTTTTTTCTTTTTGTAATTGATAAAGATATCAGTATCAACCTGTCATTGTTTAAAACACACAAAGTGCACATTCTCATACACACAAACATATACTGGGCACATACACATGGAATGAAAATATAATAGTTGACAAGACATCTTAGAGTAGAATTAAGACAAGTGAAACATCTAGGACTCAGTGTGCGTGTGTGTGTGTGTGTGTGTGTGTGTGTGTGTGTGTTTCGCCAGAGTACTTTTCAGCTCTGATTTATGATAATGCGAGGGATTGAACCTGGGACCTCAGGCGTGAAAGTCTTTTGTATTTATGTATTTCTAACAATTATAATTATCTCTTCAACTTACTTATTTCTGTCTATAATGTGGATTTATCCTCTCCTTTGATTTTTTTTTTTTGACATCGCTACCTCTTTAAGCTTAGGTCATATTGAGAGAAATTAAGCATGGTTATATACTTGATTGTAAAAATATTAACTAAAGACAATTCTGTTTTCTTCAGTATTTGCGTATTTTGACACTTAGTACAAGAGTTAGTTGTTTTGAGATTATCCTATGCTGTGTTCATCTATACTACTGGATTTCTAATTGCTCACTCAACCATTTCAAAACACACTGTATCGTGTATTAAATGTTGTAGAAGTACTGCAATGTTTACTGTATTCATACTTTTCTGAAAGTAAAAATAAGACATTTCTTATTAGAAGTGATATTATGGGGAGGCGCAGGTAGGCGCGGGGTTGGGGTCCCGCCAGCGACACTCCTGCCGCTCCCCCCGCCCCGCAGCGGGCCAGCGTCCCCTCTTCTGCTCACTGTGCTGCCAGGCGGAGATGGACCAACAGACGCAGCAGGCAGCCTCCCCGCCCGGGCTCACCCTGCCAGTGGCGACGGGGGCTCGAACCCGGGCCTCGTGCGCTTAGCCTGGCGCGCCTGTCCAAGACGCCTGAGCTCCCTGCCCCGCCTGGGCCTGCTGTCGGGCGTCGGGCACAGAACAGGGTTATTGCTGGGGCTCTGTGCCTGAACTACCAATCCACTGCTCCTGGGGCCATTTTTCCCCCTTTGTTGTTGGATAGGACAGAGAAATTAAGAGAAGAGGAGGAGAGAAAGACAGACACCTGCAGACCTGCTTCACCGCCTGTGAACCGACTCCCCTGCAGGTGTGGGACCAGGGGCTCAAACCGGGAACCTCACGCCGGTCCTTGCGCTTTGCACCACTTGCACTTAACCCGCCGCGCCACCGCCCACCTCCCAGGATCCTTACTCATAACCATGCGCGACAGCTTAGCCTCCAGAAGGGACCTTGTTAGTAGTCAGTTCAGTCTTCAGACTTGGAGGTCAGATGCTGTATTGTCTTACAACAATGTTGTATTAACAGCCAACGAGAACTGCTCGGCCTGAATAAAGTGACAAAGCTGTGCAAAAAAAAAAAAAAGTGATATTACTAGATATTCCCATGCCTCCTACCAGATGAATGAATTCTATAGACCAATTACATTTTTCCCATTCTTCCTACTTTTCTTCCTTCCCTTTATCTCTTTAGTTCATATTTTTCAGACATTAATGTGCTTACTGTCACCTGCTCAGGAGATTTGGAATAAAGCCTAAGAAATTATATATTCAACAATTCCCCAGTCAGGGGCAATGTTATTAATCTAAAAGTGACACTTTAATTACACTACTTTAGAGTTATTTAATTTTTTATATTTATTTATTCCCTTTTGTTGCCCTTGTTGTTTTATTGTTGTAGTTATTATTGTTGTTGATGTCGTTTGTTGTTGGATAGGACAGAAAGAAATGGAGAGAGGAGGGGATGACAGAGAAGGGGAGAGAAAGACACCTGCAGACCTGCTGCACCGCCTGTGAAGTGACTCCCATGCAGGTGGGGAGCCTGCGGGATCAAACCAGGTTCCTTACGCCAGTCCCTATGCTTTGTGCCACGTGCGCTTAACCCGCTCTGCTACCACCTGACTCCCAGATTTATTTTTTAACAAAGAAATTAGACAACTGATCTCTGAACCAAAAAAAAAAAAAAAAAATCACAAGTGAATGATACATCTTTTCCAATAGCCTTGGTAATCTGCTCCATGAAGGATGGCAGTCTTGCGGCAATGCCTTATTCCTGACCAGTTAAGATAGTGTCCATTTCCCACAAGAACTTAAGAATTTATCAAGGGGGATAGAGAGATGATTCATTATGTACAGTGTGTGTCTAACCATGCACACAGCCCAGGTTCAAGCCCTGGCAGCCCATGGGAGGTGCTGTGACACCACATAGGAGGGAATGTAGCACCAGCCCTACGGCTGTGACGTCTCCATCCCAATCTGAATGAAAAAGTGATTCTGGAGAGATAACATCACATATGGTAAGGCCCTGGTTCCACAAAAATAGAATTCCACAAGATACTTACTTATTTATTCTGTTTATGTGATCATTACTCTCGTTGGATGCTATATGTCATTTTTTTAAAGTTCTTTTTTTTAATCTTTGTTTATTGGATAAAGACAGCCAGAAATTGAGAGGGTAGGGGATAGGGAGGGAGAGAGGAAGAGACACCCCTGCAGCACTGCTTCACTGTTCAAAAAGCTTTCACCCTGCTGGTGGGGACCAGGGGCTCGAACCTGGGTCTTTGCACTCTAGCAGGTACACCACCACCCTTTCTCCACTATGAAATACTTCTCAAAGACAGAGATTGTGCCCATCTCCATTTTATTCTCAGACAAAATAAAGTGGTGATTTATTTATCTTATTCATGGAGCTTTTGGTCATGTCTCTATGTTTTTCCTCTGGACATCCACAGCATTTGCAATTTTTAAAAAGTTGAAATCATTACTCTGTGGTAATGGCCTGCATTTCTACCTTTATATATAAGCCCCCCCGACCCAAGTCGTCTGTCTATATAGTCTTTGAGGGAATACCATGTCTTACACATTATCCTAGTTCCCCCTTCCCCCAGTGCCTGGTAGAATGTTTGACTCTAATAATTGGCAAACATTTAGTTAATAAATGAATAAAAACATGAGTAAATGAGTGGGAAAAATGATATCTGATAGTTTTTTTTTAAATTCCAAGTCTCCTTGACATTCATTGAAATCCTTGTGAATTTCCAAACACTTGCTTCAGTATCTAGGGGTCACAGTAATACCATACAAGGCAAGTTTTAGGATTGGATTTTGATTAGAAAAGTTTCCACAGTTCTACTCAGACCACCCCTTGCTCTATCTTACCCAAAGGTTGGCAAATCTATTATCTTCTTTAGAGATTTTTGTGACTGGGCACTGGGTTTTTAATAAGTCACTGACAGAGCCATTCCTCAAATACAGGTTTCCATTTTAGTTTCACTTCAATGGCAAAACAAGTTCCAAGGTTTCACTCACAATTCTGTTAGCTGTCAGTTGTCAGGTGAAAAAAACAAACCCTGGCACTCAAACCCAAGGTTATATTGTTGGGCCTTAAGAAACAAATACAACAACAACCACTAAGGAAGACAGAGAAAACTCAAGTAAGGAAAAAGTGAATTGTCATAATGAAAATATTTTCTTCTCTTTAATTACCACCAGGATTTGCATGACACCTATTGCTCCTGGTGGCCTTTTTTTGTTTGTTTGTTTTGCTTTCCTTTTTGGAGAGAGAGTGAAATTTAAATAGAAGGGGGAAATAGAGAGAACAAGAGACACCTGCAGCACTATTTCACCACTCATGAAGTTTCCTCTATAGGTGGCAATAAGGGTTTGAACCTGGGTACTTGCACATGATAATATGCACTCTGCCAGCTGTACCACCACCTGGTCCCAATGATGATACTTTAGATAACTTCATTATGAGTATTTTAAAAAGTGGTAGTTGGAGAAGAAAATTAATGAAACCATTTCAATGTAGTTCAGATCAAACCACATTTCTGCTTACAGTCCTGGAATCGTCCCCTATTTCCATCAGAGAAAGCGAGGGAGTGGAGAAAGGGAGAGGGAGAGAGAGGTATCAGAATTCTGCTAGCTTTGATACAGTGGCACCAGGGATTGGATTGTTATACCTGTAGCCTCTGCTCTGCCAGTCTTGTACTCTAATGCTGAGCAACCTCCCTGGTCCTAAATGTACAAGGTGTTTTTTTTTTTTTGATTTTTTTTTTTTTACTATGACCCCTTGATTTGGCCCCTTGATTCCTCTTGGACTTTCTTTGCTCTTTAAGCTTCCCCTGTGTCCACTCTGCTTCTGTCTCAGGTTTCACAGCTGCAGTTCAAACACACTAGGTATGCTTGGCACTCTCTTTAGCTCTCTGCTAGTTCTCTCTTCCTCTCCATAGGATCCAACTCATTATTTTCTTTAAGGCTTTGCTCATTTTCTACTTACTTGGTAAGCCCTCCCATGATGCTACTTAAAATGGAAATCCCCATTCCTTGTAACAACCATTCTAGATTCTAGATTTCCTTCCCTTTTCCTGCATTTCCTTCACCCACCCATGCATTGTTTAACTCGTAATCTTCTATATAGCACACTTAAATTGTTTTATCACTTATTGTTTACGTCTGTATCCACCACTAGATTAGCTTATGGTAGTACGGGCCAGGACTTGAACCTGGGACTTCAGAGCTTCAAGCATGTGAGTCTCTTTGCAGAACCATTATGCTATCTACCCCCACCCAGACCATTTTCTATTATTGATATATCCTGAGCAGTTGAATAATGCAAGTCATGTAGAAGGTAATTCATTGCTAAATGAATGACCAAAAGATTACATATATATATATATATATATATATATATATATATATATATGTATATATTATAAACTTTTCAGAGATGTTCTACCAAAGTAACTTCAAGAGAAGAAAATGTATGTTCATAAATTGTACAAATATAAGTTAAATGCATGTTTTGTCTTTATTCTACAAAAAAGGTGATATTACTATTTCAGCTCTTTTAATCAAAGAGATCATGGTGTTACTCAAGGAGCTGTTTCATTTTGTTTTGAACACATGGACCAGTGGTTTAAACAGACTCCACCAAAATAGCTTACTTATTTGGCATCTAGCATAAACAGGGTGAGGGCCAGTTTCTGAATCTTATTTGTGTAGTAATGATTTCCAGATCTAAATCACCTGAGAAAACAGCATCAGCGTCACCTGGAGAAAACAGACTGGCAGGACCATCTCAATTCTCAATTGATGTGCTTCAGGAGGTGGTGCAGCGGATAAAGCACTGGACTCTTAGCATGAGGTCCAGAGTTCAGTTCCTGGCAACACATGTAGCAGAGTGATGTCTGGTTCTCTCTTTCTCCTTCTATCTTTCTTATCAGTCAATAAATAAAATCTTTTTTAAAAAATGCTGAATTGTTGATTTTGGAGTGAGACCCTGAATATGCAGTTCTGGCAAAGTTATAGAGACTGCTGTTGCTGGTTGTCTATACATTAAGGGCCTCTGTGGCAGAGAAAAATTGCAAGATATGAGGAACCGTATTTGAGAACATCGTAGCCTGCAATAGTTACACTATTGGTGCAGTTCTATGTAAACATCTAAAGTTATTTTTATTATAATTTAATAGTGAGTTTTTTTTAACCTTCTGCAAAACATCCTGTCAAGGCTCTGCCATTTTATTCTTCACTTTCTTAATATTGTAATCGTGCCAGATGGTACTGCTCATTAATTTATGAGGCAGTGAGGCTTTATCATTCCTGACAGAGAGACAAATCACTCTAGTCTTTAACTTTTGAGTGGAGAGTCAACATTGGATACATTTTCAGCCTACTATTTGCTTTGCAATTTTGCACTTAAGGTATTTATTACACTGACAATACAGGAGCTAGTCGTTATCCCTCTGTCTTATACTTGTTTCAAGTGGCACTGGTAATTGTCATCATCATATAGTATTGTCTTTGCTGATAGATAATTTCTCTCTTATCTAAATTATCCATTCTCTGAAAACTGACTTCAATTTTCAAGTCAAAAATTTTCTTTCTTTTTCTAAATTTTTATTAGTGATTTAATAATGATTAGCAAGACTGTATGATATTAGGGGTATGACTTCATATTGATCCTACCACTCGAGTTCCATGTGTCATCCTTTCTATTGTCAACTTTCTATTCTTTATCCTTCTGGGAGTATGGACCAATATTCTTTATGGGGTGTGGAAGGTGGGAGGTCTGGCTTCTGTAATTGCTTCTCTGCTGGACATGGGCATTGACAGGTCGAACTATACCCCCAAACTATCCCTATCTTTTCCTGGTCAGGTAGGGCTTTGGAGAGGTGGGGTTCCAGGGCACACTGATGAGGTCATCTTCCCAGGGAAGTCAGGATAGAATCATAACAGTGTCAGCAACTTGGTGGCTGAAAGGCACACACCAATTTTTCATAACTTTTGTTGACCAGTTGGTAAGAAACAGAAGGGATTATATACTTGTTGGCTACTGGAAGAGGTTCTCAATCTGTTTTAATTCTTCTAGTTGATGATATATCTTTGGCTAATAGATATTAGTTAACAAAAGACATTAATATTGATATAGTGAAATGAGTATCCTCTAAGAATAGTTGTATCATTTTTGTGCCTAGAATTTGGAAGGAAAATGAGAAATAAAGAAAGGATTTTATTTTCGGGCAGCATTCCCACCATATATTCTTTATTTCTAATATGATCTATAGTCCTAATCTGTGCATCCACAACAAATACAGTCAGGTATATTAAGGAGTGCATGGAAATATTTCCCACCACGACTGAGGCAGATTTCACTTAATTTTATATGGCCATAATTAATTTGCCATTATTCTCTTTATTTCACTCATAACTCATTCAATAGCTCATCATCACCTTTAATTAGGAAAAAACACTCTTCAAACAGGTGAACCACTGGCAACTCTGCCACCTGGAAAAGCTACATAAAATATGTTGAAATCAGAATTGAGTGTCTGACTGGTTCATCAGATTTTCCTTAGCAGGTGGATCTTGGTGAGTAAAGAGCACGTTTCTGGTATTTCTGCTGCCAAGCACATTGTGGATGTTCAATAAATATTAAATAATAAGGATTTCCTAATTAAGATGAACATTTTTATACTAAGCAGATGGTGCTCGATAGGAATAACCCATTATTTACAAGTATGACACAAGGTACTGACAATTAATTCACTAGGAAATGTGGCTTTTGTTTCTGATACTGATTATAAGTTAAACAAACTCTTTTGAACAACTTTATCAGTATTAACAGTTGTGACCAAAATTTTAGAAATTTGCTTTGTGTTGTATATATCTACAATTTTGCTGTTTTATGCTGGTTTATTTTTCTCCTTTGTTTCTTATTTATTTATTTATTGAATAGCTAGAGACATGGAGAAGGGTGAGGAAGATAGCAAGGAAGAAAGACAGAGAGACAACTACAGACCTTTTTCACCACTTGCAAAACTTTACCCCTGCAGGTGAGGACCAGGGGCTTGAACCTGGGCCCTTGCATATTATAATGTGTGTGCTTAAGCAGGTGTGCCACCCCAGTGACCCCTCTCTTTCTTTTTAACCAGAGCATTGCTCTGCTCTTGCTTATGATGGAGTGGAGGATTGAACATGGAACTTTGAAGCCTCAGGCATGAGGATCTCTTTATATAACCATTATGCTATCTCCCCCACTCTTTAATATTGATTTTAATTCTAAGTTTTTTCTTGCTAATTGCTGCAAGGTAAGTTTTTGCAAATCATTTCTATTTCCTACTGTATCTCATTGGCTCACCATTTGATTTAAATCATCATTATTACCTACTTTCAAAAGGTATTTTTTTTTTCTTTCAGGTCTTTTGAGTATCCCTTTGTGGTTACTAAAACTAGATGTGAGCACCTTCATGATATTTACAGTGCTTATATTAGTAGTTGAAACCTCAGTGGAACTAACGAGAGTTAATTAGACATTCCCAAAATACACATCATTTTATGATTTTGCAGATCACCCCGATGGAAATAACAGTCTAATTTCGTCAAGTCATGTAAATTACAGTGAGAGGGATGATGAGAGTAGGCAATTCTCAGTTCTTTAGAGAAGTTAATTTTGTTGTCAGCACATCCACATTTCCAAAAAATCACAAACCACATGCAGAACTTTCTAGCACAAGTGAAATTTGGTGATCATATATACTGCTTCCATTTCTAATGTCTGCTTTCTATATAGGGTCTATGCAAATAGAAGCTTTCAAGAATGTAAAACTAACAGCTTTCTCTTCAGGAGCTTAGAGAGCAGCTGCTATGCTTTCTCATAAAGGATAGAAAACATCCTGTTTACTAACATACAACCACATCATTCGGGGGCCACTTACGCTCACTCAAACCAAGTTATTCTATTTAGACAGAGTTTCTTGTGGTTTGAGATAGACAGCACAGGGGTATAGCATTTTTTCCAAGCCTTTTGCAAACATTTCATTCATTATTTGCTCACTCATTCCCTGAGTGCTAAGTAGGTGTCAGACATTGCCTACTTGTGGGGAATTCACTGATATTTTAAGCATATTCTCTAGCCTTACTGGAAACTCATCAGAGAGTCTGGCATGTGCTGACAGGTTCTCGGCATCCAGTCTCACCTCTGTATTTTCAGTATGAATAAATCATGCTCATCAGGCTGTCATTAGGTAGGAAATGAAAGCTACCCAGAAGCCCTACCAGGCCAAGAACAAATCCCAGAATGAACTAAAAGTATGTTGACCACAATGATGTGCAGTAAACCTAGGTGTGCTCTTGAAATAGCAAAAAGAAGTACTGTGCCAAGGTCCAGGCTTTGTCTCATTGTCAGAAAAATCAGTGGGCTGGAGATTTAACCTGTGCTTTTCATAAGCACTCTTATCCCACAATGACCTTGGGTCCATACTCTCAGAGGGTCAAAGAATAGGACAGCTTTCAAGGGAGAGGATGGGATATGAAGTTCTGGTGGTGGGAATTGTGTGGAGTTGTACCCCTCTTATCCTATGGTTTTGTCAGTGTTTCCTTTTTATAAATAAAATAAATAAATAAAAAATATATTATGACCATGTATGTGTTTTATACAAGCCTGAAGACTGCCCAGAACATGAACTCACAAATATATTAGTTTAAGTAAAATGTGTGATCATATAGAAGATGAATCATCTTCCTACTTTGAAAAGCATGTATTCTAAAATACAGTATTCAGAAAATTAAAATGTATTTAAAATTGCATGCCTGGAGTCAGGTAATATTTCTCCCTCATTCCCTTTCGTTCTTTATTCAGATGTCACCTTATCAAAGAAACCCTTTTTAACAACACATCCCATCTGCCCATACCCCTCTCCCTCAGCCTTCTTGTCAAACTCTGCTGTCCTATGTGCTATTTATCCTTTCCTAATATAATGTGTTTGCTTTTGTTTGTCATCTACCATTAGGCTGTAAACACAATGGCAGTAGCTCTGTGTTCTACCCATTGTCGTATCTCTTCCCTCTAGAATAACATAGGTGGTGTTCATTATCCAATTGTAGGATGGAGGCCTTGACAGTGAAATTGTTAGTTCCTTAATAAAAGAAGCGCATTGGCCAATTATCCTTAGGGTTGAATGATAACTTAAAAAATCTCCGTCCCATCTTACCTTAACATTCTTCATACTAAAATCGTTTTGTGCAATTTTACTCTTGTAGGATTTGTATTTTGCAAAGTGTGATCTAAAAACAAAAACCTTAGGGTGTACATTTAATAAGCAGTGTTTCATAAGTTTATCTATCTATATAAACAAGAGACAAATGTAACTGCCTTCAGAAAATTTTAAAACTAAAGATGCTACATTGATAGTTTTAGCCAAAACTCTAAAATATAGATATACCAATATGATATTATATTGGATAAATAAATCTTATTTGACTTTTGGAAATTATTTATATATATTTCTAAGTATCTCTCTTAACAGTTCAATGTTTCCAAGAAGTGTAAAGATATCACAGATAAGGAAAATTCAAAATGAACCCAATGTATGCATTTCATGGTTGAGGAAACCTAATACCAAGATAGATTTAGTAACTTCATCAAATGACCTTTTACTGGAGTGATGAGTCTAGCAATGTGCCTTCCAAAGTGGTCTAGTGACTGAGCACTAGTACAAATAAGCTTCCTATCATTGATCTGAGCACCAGCTACATTGGTTCATAAATCTACTCAATAGGCCACTTGTTTCACAATTTTCTGGAATGTCTGAATATATACATAGCTTCTCAGACCTTTAGATCAATGATTTCAAGGAACAAAACCTGAGACTTCCTACTTTAATTGGTTCCTCATGTATGTCTAATATCAATATTGCTTGAGAACAAATTACTATAAGTCAGGATTTTTTCAATGAAATAGAAAATGAAAAATCTTACCACCAAATGACATGAGTAACCTATTTATTGAACGCTTTGACCAACAGCTCTTCTCAGGCAGGGTTACTGGGCCATGTTAAATTTTTTGTTTAGTTTTATCATCAGGTTAAATAATATAAGACATGTACTGTGAAAATTTGAATTTAAATATAAGTTCATTCAGTTCTTCAATAAATTTTGTATAATACAAGATACCAGAAGCTCAAAGATAAGATAATTTAGACAACTCCATTATAGCTGGGGAGAGATCAAAGGGACCTTGGGAAGCCCAGAGGGCTTTGTGGTACTTCTGTATGTAGTTTTAAGACCTAGTGATACCATTGGCTAACGCCAGGTATTTAGTAAGTTATCTTCCTAAATCTCTTTGACAAGTTTTAGAGTACTTTTATTATGTTTAGTAGGTAGATTCAGCCACAATTGGAGAGGTATTGAGGAGGTAGGAAGGGAGAGAAACAGTGAGTCACTTGAAGCACTGCTTCACCACTAGTGAAGCTTTTCCCCTGCAGGTGGGGGCCAGGGACTTGAACCTGGATCCTTATGCATAGTAACCTGTGCACTCAGCAGGTGCACTACTACCAGGCCCCTCTTTGAAAACTTCTATTGAAAACATTATTCCAAGTCTAACAGTAGTCTCAACCTTCACACATGTAATAAATAAATAATGAGGGAATCATCAAGTTCTGAAAAATAATAGTTAAAAAATGTAAGCCCAAGTAGATGTTATTTATTATTATCATTATCATCATCATCACTATCACTATCATAAATTTTGTTTTAGGATCCATAACTACTGCTTTCACAATCACTGTCAGTCCCATCATCCTTTGCCTTTTTTCTATCATATGCCTTCGCCTTCATCATCTTTGGGGATGAATCATATAATTAATTCACCAGCATTTTAC